>NC_009402.2:5000-247500 GCF_000002875.2 Leishmania infantum JPCM5
CGGAAACTGTGTAGATGCGGCTGACATGAACAATGGATTCCGCCACACCGGCAACCGCTTAGAGGACCGGAGTCCTTCGGCCCTTCTCGGCGGTCCGGCTCCCTAAATCACCGATAACCTTGTGGCGAGGCCGCTGCGGTTTCCTGCTCTTCTTCCGCTTGCCGCGCGCGAGGCATCCTAATTCTGACTATCCTTTATGGTGGCGGCGGCAGGGCTACCCGCCACTTTGGCGTAGCGTCGACGCCACTCGATGATCTGCTGCGCTTGCTCGTGAAGACCTGCTTTGAGGAAGGCCCCTGAAAGCTGCAGCGCTGTCGCTGCATCGGGTACCCAGTTGCGATCGCGAATCTGATGCAGCGTCTCCACCGTCTTATCAAAGCGGCCGGTGCGGGCGTAGCCGCGTGCAATGGCGTTGAGGGCGTTGTACGTCAGCGCCTCAGCGTCGCCTTTGTCGTGAAGGAGTCGGACCAGGTCCTCGACTTTCTCCATCTGACCCATGCGACAGTAGTAGGGTATGAGACCGCAGTAGTCGGATGAGGTGAGCGCCTCGCCCTCGCCGTTGAGCGCGCGCAGCAGCTCTACGCACTTTTCCATTCCAGCGGTCGAGTTGCAGCGGCAAAATGCGTCCATCGCCGACCAAACCACCCGCTTCGTCAGTAACGGGCGGTTCTCCTCCTTGGTGACTTCATCGAAAAGACGCTGAACGTCCTTGTCGAGACGGGAGCGGCCGTAGGCGGCAATCATGATGCAGTACGTGATGTCGTCCATCGGGATGCCGGCGGCGCTGCGCTTCTGGCGCAGCTCCTCCATCTGCTCATATCCTTTCGCCCGCCCGTGGCCGTCCATGAGAATGTTGTAGGTGACGTTGTTCTCCGTGTAGCCCTTCTCCAGGAACTCCTCGTGCACCTTCTCCATCTTCACCACATCGCCGGTCTTCGCGTAGGCGTTCATGACCTGATGAAACGTCACGGACGTTGGCGCGGTGTCTGGGGTCGACTTCATATCGTCGAAGAGGGACTCCATTTCCGACATGCGACCCGACTTGCCGAGCATGTCGAGAACAGTGGTAGCAGTGACCGGATTTGGGGGCACTTGCTTCATCATGTTGTCAAGCACGCCCTGCATTTTAGACACGTTGTTCTGGCGACTATAGAGGGACAGGAACTGGTTGTATACCTCCGTGTCTGGGAAGAGGCGGGAGGCCAGGAGGTCCTCCCAGGCGTTCTCGACACCCTCCTCGTTGCCCATGCGGCTTAGAGAGGAGGCGAGCACCGAGTAAAACGTGGCAGAGATGCCGCCGTCGTGGGACTTGAGGAGCTGAATCACCTCGTTCACCTTCTCGCGCTCGCCCCAGCGGGCAAACGCGGTGATGAGGGTGCCGAACGTGACGTCGTTCATCTCGACGGATTGCGACTTCATCTTCTCCAGCGTCGCGTCAAACCGCTCGCGGTCCATGCTCTTCCCGTACATGTGCAAGAGAACATTGTACACGTCCGTGCTCCAGGTCGGGAGCGTTTTCAAGAACTCCTCGACATCGGCGGCGGTGGCGCCCTTGTGGACGGCGAGGGTGTGCAGCATACTTGTCTGAACGTGCGGGTGATCGCTGATGTTGCGCTGCTGGGCCTCCGCGTAGAGAGCTCTGGCCTTGTCGAGATCACCGCCGTGGATGCGGATGAGCACGGCGAACGTGATGGGCGTGAACTGGACGCTGCCCGCCTCCTCACGCCTCCGCAGCTCTATCATAAGCTCGTCGACAGTGTCCATCCTCCCTAGGTCGCCAAAGATGCCTAGGAGCGTGGTGTAGAGGTGAATGTCAGGCCGAACATGCCGCTCCTGCATTTCCTTGTAGTACTCCTCCACGTGCCTCGGGTAGTACTTGCCAAGAGCGCGAAAGACCCACGTGTACGTGACAGCGTCTGCGCTGACCCCGTTGCTCTCCATCTCCCGCTTCACGGCGAGCACGTCCTTGACGTTGCCCATGAGCGCAAACCACTTGAGCAGCTCATTGTAGATGCGCACGTCGTTCGTGAGGGGACCGAACTGCATCCGCTGCCATGCGTCTTTTATTGCTTCGGGACGGCCGGCGGCCCCGTAGCCGCGGATGACGGCCCGGATGTGGGCAGCGCTGATGTCCATGTCAGGATCGCCTTGCTTGAGGCGGGACTCGATGGATGACAGCAGCGTGTCCACCTTGGCAAGCATGAGCTCCTCGCTGCCGCGGTCCCCAAAGTGCAGCAGGCGGGCGTACGCAGTGATGACAATAGAGTCACACGTTGCGTCCGGCACGTACCCGAGCTCCTTCAGCTCATCCTCGATGGCGGCGATCTCCTCGACGCTCGTTACGTGCCGCATCTTGTGCCGCAGCACCGTAGCGTACAGTTCAGCGGAGAGCGGCATCTTCTGTTCCAGAGCCACCTGCAGCGTCCGTGTGAAGCCTTCGTCGCTGTCCAGCTTGAAAAAGGCGCGAAACAGCGCTGCGCACACCTCCATTCGAGTCTCGGCAGTGGACATGGTCGGGACAACGTCGAGAATTTCCTGGAGCTTGTCGACGCGCTTCATCTTCTCGTACCCGGCGATGAGCGCCACAACGTCGTCGGACCCTAGCTCTGTGAGCGAGACGCCCTTGCAGAGAGCCTGCGCCTCAGCTTCGCTGTTCGAAAACAAGTATGCGGCGATGCAGAGCGGCCGCAACTCCGCAACATCCTTCATCTCCTGCGCGAGCTGAAGCATCAGCTCGGCGGTGTCATTGTGGCGATAGGACTCGAACAAACAGCGGATGGAATCGACGCTCATGGCACAGCCGTACTTGCGAAAGCGTAGGAAAGCGCGGAAGAGCAGGTGCGCCATATCGTGCTGGCCGTACTTGACACATTCTTCCAGAATGCCCTCCATGATCTGAGATGCATGTGTTGGGTCGATGAGCTGCTTGCGGAGGAACTCCTGCAGGATAATCATCAGGTGCGTCACTGTGTTGCGGAACTGCAGTTCTCGCTTGCGAGAGCGCCACACCTGCTGACGCACGTGCCGGAGGACGTGGCGGGGCTTTGTCTTCACCACCTGCAGCAGGTCATCCTCATCTTTTTGCGAGAAGGGGTGAAAAGCACCGGTGCGACCGTACAGTGCAGCGGTGCAGGCAAATACCCCCGCAAGCCGCAGACGCAGGAGCTGAGGCGGGCGGCGTAGCATTACCGCGTGTTGCTACAACCAGTGAAGGTAAATTGCACAAACTGAAAAGAGAAGTTTGTATGCTACACACAAACCGACGGGAGTAAGCGTGCGCCTCTCAAGGGCGCCGGCAGTGCCCGACTACACCGGGGCAGCCCCTTTGTTACGGAAAGCGCAGCGTCGAAAAGGAACTCTGATGAGAAGGTGACGCCGACAAGGAGGAAGTGTATCACCGATCTGGGCACCGCATAGCACGCGCAGGGGAGTGGGTAGGAAGGAGCGCGAAGACACAGGGCAAAAAAGCGGGAGATGGGCAACGTAGCAAAAGAGAGAAGGGCCATGAGAAGGGCAAAAGCGCCGTCAAGTAGGAGAGGCGTGGGAGGGGAGACCGTCTACGTCGGCTCCATCAAATCCTGATGCCTCGTGGCGACGTCCGTAGCCAAGATTGCGCCTACGCGCGCGCTGGTGCTGTTCGTAGCGAACTTATGAAAGCGGTAAGCTCCCGTCTAAGAGTCTACGCCGGCTCTCCGAAGAGCAGATCAAAGGTGCGAAGCAACGCGAGATGGTGCGCATGCTGCTCTTCACGCACCCGACCATAGGAAAGCAGGAGTTTGTCGCTCGCTTTTGCCAAAGCTGTCAAGGCGACGATTACAGCAGCGGGGTCGCTGTACGCCGCAGGGTTTTGCAGTTGTCTCTGAATGTCTTTCTGCAGCCCCGCGCAGCCCCCCCATTACCTCACGCACGTCGGAGAACGCCTTTGCGTAGAAGGAGGCACTGTGTCGCGCAAGCTCCGCCCATTCGTGGCACGGCGAGGCGTCTTGGCAGGGAGAGCTCTGAGGAACCTCGGACGGGTGCCCCGTCGCCGTCGCAGCGGAGACAGGCGTCAGAAGCGTCGCCGCTAAACTGCTGCGTGCTGCCCTTGTTCGCACGCACTGCTGTAGACACTCACACTGAGCCGAGGTTTCTTCCATAGCTGCCTGTAATGTTATGTTCATGCGTTGCGTTTGCCGCAGAGTGTCGCGAAGGCGCTGCTCTGCACACGTGAGCCCCGCCATATCCTGCGGTCCATACGCTTGCTTCACAGTTTTGCGGCACCTCACAGCTTCAGTCTCCTCGTACTGTAAAAGTTGAATGCGCTCTGCTACGGGAGAATGTGCATCTCGCGCGTGGGCCGTCATCTTCTCGAGATGTCGCCTCTGTGCGTCCTGTAGTGCAGCTAGGCGCTGATACAAGTCGCCGCGGCGACTCGTCATGCGCGCACCGCTGCAGGAGAACATCTAAAAGCTCGTGGTTGCGCGCCAATCCCGCCTTCATGCTCATAGACGCCATGCTCGAGGTGCTAGTGTGTTCACTACTGTCCCGAACATGACATCATTGGTGAAGCAGACAATATAGAGGCGCAAGAGTCAGAGCAAGGAGAGTGCAAACGAGATGAGAGAATCGAGTACGCGTAAGAAAGCCCTGTACTTCCCATTCACGCTTGTCATTTAGCGAGAGCGGCAGTAGGGTCGCAGGCAAAAGGGTGAAGGGGGCAGAGAGAGTTTGGCCCCGCGTGGACGCGCTCAGTACACGAGGCGGCATGTAAGGAGGTGAGCCGCACACTACAGCAGGGAGCCCATGAGGCACAGGAGCGTCCATGAAACGCCTAGCATAGAATTCCATCGATTCCTTCGACAAAATTTCTACACAGCTCCCTCCCCCTTCCCGCTAGCTTCGCTGGGAGCTTTCATTCCATGTGGTGGGGGCGTGCAAGCTGTATCAGCCCCATTCTCTGATCCTGGGTACCTATGCTTGACTGCTTCTTTGCCGACTGCATTAATGTTCTCAACGAAAGAGATGCCGAGCACTTCTACAGTAGCACACCCACACACGATGAAGGTGCTGTGACGAAGACGGGGCATGGGTCGGCGAAGAGGAGGGGCAAAAATAGCCGCGATGAACGTGAAGAGACGCGGGAGAGGAGAATGCGTCATTCAAGTCACAAATGTCTTCTCCTCCGCTCTGGCACGGAGAAGGCAACTAATCGCTTGGCGAGGGGGAGAGAAGGGAAAGGGAGGGGAAGGGGAAAGGGATAGGTCTCAGCGACAGGGCCCGCTAAGCGTTCGGTGGAATAAGGGACTCGGCGTCGTCGAGGTACACGATGCCTTGGCCCACGGGAGACTGGAGGAGCATCTCCAACGACTTTTTCGGGTAGTCGATGAGACCCTCGAACGATGCAGGCAGCTGGTACGCCTTGCACTCCTCCAAGAGGTCTGCATCGTGAAAACACATCTTGTCCCAAGAGGTGGGAAAGTGCGCACGCAGCATCACCACCACCTCTGGCAGATCCTGCTTGAGGGTGAACATGAAGCAGTTCGCGCCGGCGTCGAAGGTGTAGGCCATGGCATTGTAGCCCTTCTTGGCGTTGAAGGCGCGGATGAGGCGGATCATGGCGTAGCTGTCCTCCGTGGCGTACTGGATGCGCGGCTCGGTTGTGCGACAAATCTCCTGCAGGTCATCAGAGTCCGCCATAGCGATCGCAGCAAACTTGTTGAAGTCGCGGTGCCGAATCGCCTCCTTGACGGCGTTCATGCGCGCCGGCACGATGGACGCGATGCGCTCTTGCATCATGGGGGACGTTTTGAGCGACTGCTGCATGCCAGCCGTGCTCGGCACATCCTTCTTCTCGCCCTTGAGAACGGCGCACATCACCTGCACCTCAGGCCAGTACTTCTCATCTACAAACTGTGTAGCGATGCAGTCCGTGCCATCAGGCTTCTCCCCCTTGTGCCAAATGACAAAGCCGCCGTAGGCGCTGCGGCACGCGCTGCCGGAGCCGAGGCGCGACAGCATCGACACGTCCACGGTGGCTCTGTACGCCTTCACGAGCGCCGCGGCGAGCGCGCAGTAGCCGCTGGCGGAGGAAGCCATGCCGGCTGCTGTCGGAAAGTTGTTATCGGACACGATGTACGCCTTGAGATCCTTCATGCTGCCCGGGCAGTTATCGCGGATGCACGAGAGCACCGACTGGATGCGCGGCGTCTCCTGAATGTTGCTCTTCTTCCCATTCAGCCAGAGTTCATCCTCGGCGGCGTCCTTGCGGAGCTCGACCGAGGTCTTGGAGCGGAACGGTTTTGTGGAGAGTGTGATACTAAAGGAGTCATTGGTGGGCAGGATCAGCTTCTCACCTCCCTCACGCTTTCCCCAATACTTGATGAATGCAATGTTGATGGGTGCTTCGACCGTCACGCGAATCGGCGCCGACATTTCGTCGAACGTTTCGTGTGCCTGGTGTTGTGCAGAAAAGGAAGAAACGTCACAAGATGCACTATGCGGAAGGTACTGCTGAATTCTCGGGTGCGTGGTTGTGGAATACGCGGGGCGCAGGGGGGGGGTGAGTGCGAGATCGACAAATGACAGAGGCAATGAATATGTTCCTCGACGGCGTGCAATGCAGAAAGACAGGTTGTAGTGCAGAGTAGCGGTCATGATATGTGTAGCAGGGAAACGTGCGCGAAACCGCACGCAGGCGGAGCACCGCACAGTGCATCGCCGCGACGGTGGCGTCACATGCGAAGACGGAGATGTGGCAAACAAAGTCAAAAAGCAATGCGCCAAGGAAGAGCAGTGTCGAGGAGGAGAGGAGGGGAGCAAAAGGAAACAAAATGAGGCAGCGGGTGAATACATGAGGATAAGGCATGTGTGACGGTGCGTGAGTGGATCAAGCAGGCGATCCTGTATAAAAACAGCGACGAGCGATATGTAGATGCTCTCCACGCGGGAGACAGGCTTCTTTGCCAAGGTGATCTTTCGTTACCGCCGCGCACCCCCATCACCACACGTCTGCGGAGACGTGGAAAAAGGAAAAAGAATCGGCGTGTCATTTCCGTCTTTGTCTACTTTTTGTTTTCCTGCACTTCACACGTCAGCGGCGGCAAACCAGCCGCAGTACCCGAGTCCATCATCACTACCTGGAAACTACCGGCGTGAAAGCAGGTGAAGCAGTCACACCTGTGCCTCCTGCAATGCTTCCAGCAACGACATCTACACTAGTAGGTCGCGCACGATACGCTGCAGAGGTGCATCCAGTTCGACTGAGAATAGGTGATGCACGCGAACGACGCTCGTTGTTGGCCTCCACCCAAGTCCTTGGACGATGCTCCTCCACTCCGCCCCTTGACTCTGCTCCCTCTTCTTGGTCACCTCTGTCGACCCGGACGCGGTAGCTGCGGCCAAGAAAAGCGCCTCGTCTGCAGCAAAGACAAACCTCACCACGAGAAAAAAGCCCGTCTGTGTCACCGCGTCGGAGCAGAGCGACAGTGGGCCAAAGCAATCCGTCAGTAGTGCGACGACCCGACTGGGGGTATGCGCGTCAAACGCGATCGCCCTCTCGTGGCAAAGAAAGTGTGGGGCCTGCAGGACAGTCTTGCGCCCAGGCCCAGACGAAGGCGACTGAGATATCATGACGCCATTGGACGCGGGCGCTATCCAACTCATGTGAAGGAGCTGCGTCAACTGCGCGTCACAATCCGCGATCTGCGCGGCAGTGATCTCTAGGTCATGGTACATTTCAACCAGTTCCTTTTGTGCTGCTTGCAGTTGCTGCCACATGGCAACGGCGTCTGACGAGTACAGCTCGCTCTTCTCCAGTTGGGGAAGATACTTCGCGAGTGGCGGGTCCATCTGAAGCTCGGGCGGCAGCAAATGATTAAAGGGCAACTCTGATGTCTCTCTGCAGCGCTTGTGGGTCACTGGAGGCGTACCGCCGGCCGCCGACGGAGACTCTCCGCTGCCGCTTGCCGACCCCTGTGTCTCTGCCGCCGCCAGATACACACGAGACTGTATCGTCACGACGCAGTTCTTGAGCCGTGCCCCGTTGAGGTACTGCACAGCCTGCTGCGCCGCTACTGGGCTGCGGAACTCCACATAGTAGCACGGCCGTTCTGTAGCCGCGTCAAATTGCAGCTTTATCTCCACAACATCGTTTATAATCTGCAGCCATTCCTTGACATCTTCCATGGAAACGGCCTTGTTGGCGTCGTCGAGGAAGATGTACACAACCGCTGTATCGTTCGGCATCATTTACTCATTTGCATGACTGCCTTTTTGGCTGGAAGCAAGCGGAGTGCGAGCGACGACACAAACGGAGGGCAGTCACCATCAGAGGCAGCAGGATAGAGAAATAGAGAAAGACGGAGAGTTTTGGTATGTAAGCAAGTTGAAGAAGTGTGTACAGAGGAGGGCTTGCAGCCACCGATCCGGGCCGGTGAAGGAGGAGGAGAGAGGTGGCGTCAATTGGCGAAGGGAGAGGGAGGGGGCTTAGCAGCGGTTTTTTTTGTCGTTTCTTCGCTTTCACTGTGCACCCCCTCCGAGAGCACGAGACGCTGTATTTGTCTTCGTCGCTGCCCTTGTGTGTCGCTGCGGTGGCGGTTGTGTTCCCCTGTTTGATGACAGTACTGATGCTGAAGCATAAAGTTGAAGAAACGAGAAGCAGCACATGCTCGCAAACAAGCACGAATTCAAAAGTCTAGTAATGGCCGAATCGCTTTAACCACATGCAGGTGTGGAGCACTTCGTCAAGCTCATCGTGTGAGTGAGAGAGGAGAAACGCTGGAACGCCTGGCGTGCTCAAGGTAGACGAGTCTTCCGCGTCGTCGACGCTGACATCTGCAGTGTGGGCTTCGCGCCGCAGATGCCACCACACTACCGCCCAGCAGGGCGGGGCAAGAAATAGGTACGCAAAGACTAAAAGAAGAGCGTTGCGCAGCTGAACGCGGCAGATGCAACGCCCCAGACCATCTGCTTCGTCGATCCAGGCACATTGGAATTGCTGCTCAGCGGCGCGGCAGCCATTACGTGAAAGGCCACCGCAGTTCCGCCCGAAAAAGTCTGACACGATTCCCGCCAGCGTTGGCGAGGGAAAGTCACCCAGAAGGTGGATGATGAATATGGAGTAGCTCACGGCATACGGGCGTAGGCCGGCTGGCACCACGGTGAGAATGGAGGCGTTGATGGGGGCTGTGATGGCAAACAGTGCTGTCACTGCTACCGCAAAAGTGGTCGCAAAGGCCAGCGCATCGGTGCTCATGAGGGCAACTACCCCGCAAGGGATCGCGATGAGGATCATGAGGATGTTGAACTGCTGGCACTGGATTGCACCAGCAGGACCAGTGCTGCCGCCCCAGTAGTCGACAGCGATGCCACCCCCCAGCGAGCCCACCACACCGCTGCACGTCGTCGCGATGCCCATGAAGAGCGCAGCGGTGGCCTTGGTGAGCTGCAGAGGCCCCTCGTGCAAAAAGGGTATTCCCCAGGTCGAGACGGCGCCGGTCACGAAGCAGTACATTGAAAATCCAAGCACAAGCAGCATGTAGTTTGCGTTGCATAAAATACAGCCAGTCGCGGTGAGAAAAGGCAACTGCGGGGCCGATTCCGTCGCCGTAGCAAGGTGGTAGGAAGCAGGGATGTAGCAGAGAAGCACCACAATGGGCAGCGCCGCCATCACCTCAGTTACATATATCACACGCCACGGCGTGAAGCCCCACAGCGTCGGGTACGATGTGAGCAGACCGGCGCAGCCCATTCCCACCGCCGTTCCGATGGGGATCATGGAGTAAAAGAAACCGATCCACGATGTCCGATGCGTGGCAGGGGCCGTGTTGTCGATAATTGTCACGGTGAAGGCGACAAACGCAGCCTCTGCCACGCCAACAAGGATGCGACAGACCAACAGGACCGTGTAGTTGAGGGAGACGGCACAGGCGAGGCATGTAGCGCACCACAGCGCCATGCCGAGCAGAACGACCATCCTTGATCCCCATGCGCTACCGCGGCAGGTGAAGAGGGGGCTAGCAACCACGTAGCCGATAATGAACCCGGAGACAAGGAAGCCCCTCTTGGCATCGGACAGCGGCGTGTCGTTGCCAGCGAGGTCTCGGTCGGAGCAGATGGAGGAGAGCGCACCGACTGTCGCGCCACGATCGAAGTAGAGCAGAAAGTTACTCATAGTAAACGTCCATAAGACCATGCGCGGCGTCATCCAGGCTTCACCCTCTGCGTCCATGGCAGATGTGCGGGTCGCACGGTCGCTGGATGCGTTGGGCAGCAGCAGTGTCGTTTCTTGCGATATCTCTTTCGTCCTCATACTGTCCGGAGTGCCTTCACTACTTTTACAAGGCAATCGTTCTCCCAATCTGCTGGGTTTGTGATGTTGGTCTTCTCTGCCTACTCCAGCTTTCGGAGTGTGTCACCGGTAACCACGCAACTGGGAAGAGGCTGCGTTCCGCCTGTCGAGAAGGCACCCACCACGCAAGATGTGTCGGAGAACCGACAGCGTCGCCCGATGGTGTGTGATACGCAAAGCCGCTGGCACAGAGAGCCGTACACTTCACCGGGTGATCCGCACAAGAGAAACAAGAACGCCGAAGCCCACGGGCACAATGAGAAAGAGAACAGGAGCAAGGCGAGGGGCAAAGGTGAGACAAGATTAAGTGGAAGCGCAGGGAGACCCGTCTCACCTCGCAGTTTGGCGAGACGTGCGTCTCGTACGACTAAAGATGCCGCACACTGCACAGCGTGCGTGAAGAAAGGGAGTCCACTGCTGGTGAGGAAAGAGGAGGGAGGGAGGAAAGGGGCACAATCTCCGCAGAATAGGAGGCTGTACGCGATTCTACCACCAGGAGTACGAGAGATGAAGTCGCCGCGCGGAAGAGGGGCAGGCAGCGACTCTTGTCTCTTCTGGGTTTGGATGCACGGCAGCAGCCATCGCAGTCAGTCTAGCGGTCCAAAAGTAATATGTGCGTTTCGAGGCGATCGACTGGAAAGGTAACGAAGCAGCAGTAGAACTAGCAGAAGAAATCAAGGACTATCGCCAGCGCGCCGAAGGTGTTCTATCCCACCATGCGCAGCAGGGGGGGGGTGGCCCACAACTTGCTGTGCTCCTTCCCCATCCGGATGCGCGACGACGGGGGAGGATACCACAATGTCACGCAAGGAACAAAAGCGCATCACACAACCCTCACAGCAAAGGCATCTGCGCAGCAAGGTCGGCGATAGCAGCCTTCGACGCGTTGGCGTCGCTTAGGACACTCGTGAGCACCGCGACGACGGCGCGCCATCGCTCGACCAGCGCACGCCTCTGCAGAATGTTCCACTGCACTGACTCATTCCACGCTTCAACGGCGAAGAACTCAACTACGGTTTCGCAGAGGTCAAGGTCTCGTGCCACCGTAGAGCACTCACCATCATCGCTGTGTAAGTGAGAGAAAGCGGAACGCAGCGAGGCATTCTTCGCAGTGAGATGAGGGAGGGCGGCGGTGAGGGCCTCGGAGACCAGCAGGCGTCCGTCAGCGTTACGAGCCATCTTGAATGCGGCGTAGATGGTTGCGAAGAGAGCGCCGAGTGCAGCAGTGGAGGCGACGTCGCTGCTGAGCTGCAGCTGGGCCGCGGCTAGCATGATGTTGAGCGCTGCATCACATAGAGAATAGGAACCAGGAGGAGAAAGGCGTGAGGCCACGTAGTGGCACACTGCCGCCACTTGCTCGAGATCGCCTGAGCTTATGGCAGCCATACTAGGGAGTTCGTCGAGGCGCAGCGCTTCCACGTCAATGGGAGTAGAGGCATCGTGCGCCAGCATGTCACGCAGGGTCGCTTCTAAGCGCGCGAGAAACAGCGTTACACGCTGCCGTAGGGTGGAACTCTCGTCTGTGCTATTCCTCTCCTCGTCACACGAGCTGAGAAGGCTCGCGAGAGAGTCCCCGTGCCGCCGAAGCTCCATAGTGGAGAGAGCTGCTTGCCCAGCTGCGAAGGTGTCAAACTCGGTATCTAGCAACAGGCACAGCCGATTGCGCAGAAACTCGTCCGCCGCTGTCCTGGACCCCTCGGCCTCGCCGGCGTCGCTACGGTCTGCGTCAAGCTCCACTCCGGCCTGGAGGAGTCGCACGGCTCGTACAGGGTCGCTGTCAAGGAGCGCCTCGGCAGCGTACCAGAGAAACCGGCTCCACCATCGCGCGTCCGGCAACGTCAGTGACACGTTCTGCAAGATGGGACAGACGTGCACCTCAAGAATTCCGCCAGCCTCGGCGCGGAGTCCCTCATTCTGGTCTACCAAGCATCCCATGGCGAACACCTTGGCAAACTCGATAATGCGCATCGGCGACTGGTGCTGGTGAAATGCAGCAACGCATAATTCTGCCACCGCGCCAGCCGAGTGAAGCAACGACGATCGGAGCAAAAACGTGACGAGTTCGCTGCAGGCCCGCACCGCTGTCTCTCCTGCAGTGCATTCCAGTAGCGCTCTCACCCGTTCCATTCCATGGTCTTTTTTGTCAAGCAAAAACGCAATTTGCGCCTGGGCTTGCAAGGAAGATACCTCCAGTGCAGAAGCGATAGTCTTCACGTTGTGGCACAATGCCAGCGTCTGCTGGAGCTCTTCCGTGGCTTCTACGCCATTGTCATGCATTGCGAGGGCCAGCTGTGTCATGTCCAGTAAAATGGCCTGTCGCTCTTCCTCCGAGGCAACTCCGCAGAAGAGACGCTGTGCGGTGTGCAGGCAGCTCCACCGAGTCGCGGCAGACAAGCAGCGCGGCTGCGCGTTTACCGCCATCGCTGACAGCCGCCAGAGGCAGCAGAACAGAAAGCGATGAAACGCTGGTGGCGGCGTATCACCATCGGAGAGGCGACGCAGCAGCTCCGCAACGCTCCACTCAGAGCAGTGGCGAATGAGAACGCAGAGGAGCCGGAACTGGTCGACAGCGCTCGCCGAGGCCGCCACGCGCCGATGCAGCTCCGCAAACAAAGTTTCCTGCATAGCGGGCATCTTCTCCAACGCAAGGCTTGCCATGGCGCACAGGTCCCCCACGGCAACCGTGGCATTGCTGCATAGCGCACGAAACAATGCCAACACCTCATCCGTGGCGTGACGGTGAACCTCGGCCTTGAAGCGGACCACGATGGGCTCGAGGGTGCGAAGAAGCTCGTACGACGTCGACGCCGCCTCCGCCGCGGCGTCATACTTGCCGCACAAAAGCAGAGAATACCCATACTGCAGGTATGTCATGCCAAGAAATGTCCGCTGCTTCCCTGAGCGAGCTTTGACGGCTTTCTGCAGGCGCAGGGAGAGGAGAAGCATACTCTGCACCGAGGCCTGTACGTCTGGCATATGCTGCCCTGATGCGCATCCTGGCAGCCCCACTCCCTCGACCTTCGATGCACCGTGAGTGTCTCCATCGAGTGCACCTGTATTGGAGCGGTCCTCTTGCAGCGATTTCACACCGGCGTTGTAGATGAACTCGAGCAGCGCCTCTGTGTACGCCGTGCTTGAGCGCGTCTCCTCAGCCAGCTGGGTGGCAATGACACACGCGCGTTCGTGCTGCGCTGCCTCCCAGGCTGCGCGCAACTGAGCAAATTGAACCTCCGCGGAGAATCTGCGCATGGTGGAGCCGGGGACACCTGCGCATGCCTTGACGACGCACGCCGCCCACGTGAGTAACTTTTCAGCGGCATCGATGTGGCGTGTACGGAGGAGCCCCTTGCTCGTCTTTAGGCACATCAGGATGCATTTCTCGGCGTCGTCTAGGTGGTGAGACAAGTGCGCTTCGCGAACCTCTTGTCCGGCAAAGACGCAGTGACTGCAGAGGAAAAGGTATGTAACTAGCCAGCGAGCCTGCACCTTCAGATCGTTGCGTTCTAATGGCCATCCGCATAGGGCTGTTGCGTTCCAGCTATCCAGCGCCATCACCTGCACGCGCAGCGCCGCCTTCATGGGAAGATGGACACCCTTCTCCACGACCGCGGAGACCCCATCGAGGTGAGTCGCCACCTCCCGCAGCGCTTCCTCGACGTGTACTGAGACATCACCATCCAGCCAGCATGGAATCAGTTCGTGCAGCCACTCTGCGCACTTCACTACGCCAGACGTGCTCCCATCTGTGACTGCCGTCATCTGCCGCTTCGTCCCTCTCCCTTTACCTTTTTTGGATGTGGTGATGAAACAAAGCGGCAAGCTTGTCTATGCCTTCGCACGAGGGAAGCAGGGCGCGGTGGGGGAGGGGGTGGGGGCATCACTGTTAGAAGAGAAAACGGGGGGCGGCAGCAATCGCAAGCAAGTAATAGACGGACGAGAGCGACGGAGAGGACGGCGTGGGCCGGTGAGCAAGGGGTGAGTGCAAGAGGCGGCGGCTACTGAGCCGACCTGGGCGCCATTGCCGAGGGAGCAGCAGCCGCTAGGCTCCTTTTTGTGCGTTACATGGCTCGCAGGAGGCAGCACGGGTGGCGGAGAGGCTGGGAGAGACCGACAAGCTAGAGCCAACGTCCCAGACAAGACCCATCGTGGATCTCCGCACGGATGGGTTCGCTGCGAGTGACGGAGAGGAGAGTACGCGCAAAAGACGAAAAAAGTCCGCCATGCACCATGGTCAAGTGATCTGCACCGAGACAGCGCGGTTTTCTTGAATCCATGTGGACAACGTAGAAGAGTGAGAGGGCGTAACGTGAAGACTCTCCAGCCCTTCCATGAGCATAACGCAAAACCGACTGAAGGCGCATCGGCAGAAACATACAACGTACGAACCCACAAGCGTACGTCGCAACGCCGATCAGCGCCTGGCGCGCATACAAATTAACAAAAGAAAACACAAAGACGGAGGCCGGACGGTGGCTCAACGAAAACAGCACGCACACACACACACACGAAACACAAGCATCAAAGCAGAGCAGATGATGCCGCTCCCCTCCCCTCATCAAGACACAAAACCGCTCATCGCTTTTGTGACTCTATGATGGCACGTGCCTTCTCCACCTCTTCCTCCTGCGTTATATCACGCTCGCGCTCGCGCACCATCTGCATAATCTGCTTCGACACCCGGTGCTCGCGCACCTTGCGCTCCAGAACCGGGGTTGTGGGGCCGACAGTGTACGCATGGTACACGAAGGACAGCCAAATGTTACAAAAGAGGATAACGCAGATGAACACCATCGACATCACCATCGTCTTCCACAGCTGCATCTGTGTCTTTCGCCAGATCCACCGAGCGCGGTTCGTGCGAAACGGCTTTGTCCAAAAACCTATCTTGTTCATAACGAGCATGCGGTAGAACATCGTTCGACGCGCTAATGTGTCCTTTACCGGGCCGGCACCCGGTCCCCACATGCCTGGACGGTCCGAGTACTTGGACGGTGTGGGAGCCAAATGACCCCGGTTCATTCGGGGCACCGTGCAGCGACGCAGCATGGTGAATGAGTTTTGTTCTCGCTTTGGGTTCTGTAGTAACGGCCAAGTCTGCGAGCGCAGTAAAGCAGTCCGCAAGCAAACAATGCGAGTGAGAAGCTGGTGCACGTCGAGCGCAACTCGGAAAGTAGTCCCCCGGTAGCAAGTACTTCGGACAAGAACTGTCGAAGTAGGCGGACTGTCTACAGCAGTGCTCTGGTGGAGAAGACACGGCTTGGCGGTGCAAAGAAAAAAGGGGGCAACAAGTAAGCAGTGGCCATTCGTCGAAATAAGTAGAAGACGGAGATCAACACAAGGGAAACAAGGCGAACCCACTGCAGACGGTCCAATGCGGCGAACATCTGCCGCAGAAAGCACACATTCACGCTTCGTACAAAGGCGTGCATGTGCGCAAGGTGGCCCGTACCCCTAGGTACCACTCTATCTCTCTGAGTACAAATGAACACATCCGAGCATCTTTTTTTTTGTCGAGGGGAAAGGGAGGCTCACAGCTGTCATGTTCAGCAGCAGTTTCCGCACTGTTGGCGAGCCCTCCCTCTCTGTAGCGTGCGCTAGAAACAAGTTATGGATTAGCTGCAAGCCGGTGTATACCTTGCGGAGAAGGAGCAACGCTGCGCTAGCGCAGAGAAATCACTTAGTTTTCAATGGCACCATTGAGTGAGCAACACGTCGGGATATATGTGCAAGCAATCATAGCTCATGTACCGGTGCTGCACTGCGGCCAAGTCCTGGCCGTCGAGCGGGTTCCTCCTGTCCTTCCTCGTCCGTTCCTCTCGTTGCTTGCGGCGCGATCAGCGTCAGAGGGGACTCGGGCGGACAGCATGCCTTGATTCACAGCGGGCCGCGTCCAGGGTCCTGCGCTTGAGCGCGGAGGCCGGTGGCGCCAGTTGTGCGGGTAGCAGGGCGGCGCCCATGCACATGCCGCATGAGTGCAGGGGGGATGTTGCGCAACCCCAGGTTACAGCCCCCCCCCCGAAGCCCCGTGCACGGCCTGTATACCATGCTTCGCCCCCGGTCGCCTCAAGCCGCGGCGCTCCATCATCTCGCGTGGGGGGCTCTTCACGCGGAAGTCCAGAGGACTCGATGGTGCCTATCGGACTGCTCTCGTCGTGCTTCCGGCATCTGCGCCTCATGAGCCTACGCGGTCAGACTCAGGGGGGGGCGCCGCATGCCTCGCACACACATGCGCCGTGGCGCTGATCGGTATAGATCTCTTCGCGCCCTCCTCGGTCATCGCTCTTGCGCTGCTGGCCTCTGCCTGCTTTGCTCGGGATGTGGCACACCGTGCCAGCTACGGCTAGCCGCACGTGTGCGCGGTGCCCGCATTCCCGCATATTGGCGCCTGATTTCAGGACGGCGCTGTTGCCTCGGGGGCTCGCTGCCGTCATCTTGCAGCTTCTGTCAATGCCATGGACGGGGCGTCTCTGGATAGCGTGCTCGCATGCGCTGCGACAGGTGGGGCCGCCGTTATGCGTCGGTGGCGGCATGGGGCATTCTGCCTTCCTCTGAGCTCCCGCACGCCACTCGCAGGGGTGCGCGTGCCAAGCGGAAGGGAACCGCGGATAGACATGCGCCTGCACACAGAGAGCTCACACCTTGTCCTTGTGAGGGCGTACAGGGGGTGGGGGTGGGGGCGGGGGGCAGCCCTAGACACACAACCCGGGAAGCCCGGGAAGCCCGCGCAGCGCGCGAGAGATGTGCGTAGTCACAACACTGCGTGCAGAGCCATGGTGTGAGGAACGACGTGGGTTGCGACACCCACGCTGAGCGATCCGCGACTCTTGCGTAGCATACCGCGCACCACACACCAGGCAGAACGCCCTCATCGCAACCGCGGTCGGGTGCGTGGCTGCCGCAGTGCTAGCTGTGTCGTTGGCAGCACGTCATCTTGCCGCTGCCGGAAGCCGAAGTACGGACAGGTGCCTCTGCGGAAACGGGGTGGCGATGGTCAACTGTCGTCTTGTGAGCCGAGCGTCGGTGTTCTTCTGTTGTGGCACGGCTGCCGCCAAGAAGAGCAAACGGAGAACAAGAAAGAGACGCACACGCATGCTTATTAGTGAAGCCATGAAACAAAAGGAAACAGTAAACTGTACAAGCATGATCAATGGAGAAACACTGTAGTCTACATGGGTGAAAAAGAGGGCATACCCTCGAGAGCGCAAAGAAGAGAGCTGCACAGAAGTGCGCCCGGTGAAATGCCTGTGTGTGTGTGGGGGGGGGGGAGGAGGGAGGGGGCCTCTCAACGACGGCGCGGAGGTGGCTTTGGGCGGTTCACTGTGTTCGCACATCGCGGAATATGACGCGCCGCGACGTCGGGCGCAAAGCGGCGCTGGCAATGGGGACAGGGCACGTAATCGGGATTCGTCGAGTACGTTGGTGGTGGCAAGTCCTTGGCGGTTCCGCCTGCTTTCAAGACTTGATCCACCTGCCGAGCCTCGCGCAGCGCGCGGCGAAACGATTCACTCTCCGCCTTCCAATCGCGCTTCGGGGCAGTCGGCTGCGACCCGGCAGAGGGCTTCGCTGCGGCAATGGCCCCCTCTGGCAGCCGCTGCTTTGTTGCATTGAAGACGCGCCGCTTCTTCTGCGAGCCGCAGATGCGCTCATGCTTTGCCAGAGACTCGGAGGCAAACCGGCGACCACAGTGACTGCACGGCACCCGCTCCAGGTCATCTTCAGCGTATGCGCGGGACTCATCATCAGTGTGTTCTTCTGTAGGGGGGCAGGCGCTGCGCGTCGCGGGTCGTGCCGGAGCGGCAGAGCTGGCCACCGGCGCTGTGGTGGTTTTGGCTGGTTCGCTCGCAGAGGGCTGCTGTGGCCTGCTTGTCATCGCGGCCTTCAGGCGTGCAACATGGGATGGCGGTAGTGTGCCGTCAGCACGACGAGGCGGACCACCGTCTTTTGTGGTGGGCACCTTCAGTGCCTCTAGTCGGCCTCCGCAGTCCTCGCAAAAAACAGCCGTTGTGTCCTCCACAGTTTCGTTGCACTTGGCGCAATAAAGCACCGCCTTGTGCTCAGTAGAACCTCCCGCACGGAAGGAAGGAGGCGTAGCGGCTGCTCCTGCTGCTGCAGGGGCTGGGGTGAGATCGGCATCGCCAAGCGCGGCGCCGCAGTTGTCGCAAAAGTTGCCGTCGGCGTCGCTGATCGCCTCGCACGCCGGGCACACGACGCTGCGCACCGTTGACGCGTGCTTGTTCGGCCCGCCTGGGGTACGCTCATGCGCCGACGCGCCTTTAACGGGCTGCCCGCACGTTCCGCAAAACCGCGAGCCATGCGGGATGCGCTCCCCACAGTGCTGGCACGGGCTGGAGAGCTGCTTGGACACGAAGCTGTGACCGCAATCGCGACAGAACTTCGCATCGGCGTCGTACTCCACTGCATCGCACTGCGGACACACGCGGCTCTCAGCGGGGAGGGTGGAGTGGCGAGTGAGCCGGTTGCGCTTCGGGTGAATCCAGTCCTCGCCGGCGGAGGAGGTCGGTGGGTCTTGCTTCTGCTGCTGCTTCTCACTGCGCGGTGTCTGATCACCGACGCTGGCCTTTGGGGCGGCAGTCTCCGCTGGTGTCGTCGCCGTTGTGGACGTTGGACATCTGGCGCCCCCAGCCGCCTTTGCCTTGCGTGGAGAGGTTGGCTTGGGTGGATTGTCGGGGCGGCATGAGCGCAAGTGCACCACTAGCCGATCTGGCAAGAATCTGCGACTGCAGTTGGGGCACTCCTCTAGGTTGTTCATGAACTCTTGGAACTGCTCCTCGGCCTGCTCGCGCGGTGAGGCGCCGGGGCGGCCGCGCCAATTCACCGTGTCGGGGTGCTTTGGAGGGTGGCCACGCGAGCGTGGGTCGGCGTTCTGCCACTGTGCCAGCTTCTTTTCGTAGCACTGCGGCACGTGGATCCCGATGGAGGCGGTGCCGAACTGCTGCCCGCACAAGTAACACGTCGGGAGAAGCGGGGGGCCGGGGGAGAGCGACCGGCGTCCGGCCGCGCGCCGCGGCTCGCTCTTGGGTTTGCCGCCTCCTGGTGTGCTACCCCCACCCCCGTCCGCCTTCATTTTGGAGGGTGGGACGCCAACCTTGCCATCACCTTTGCAGCCGCGCAGGTGCACGGGCAGCCGGTCTGGCAGAAATGTGCGGGCGCAGTGCGGACACGCAACTAGCTGGGAGTTGAACTCTTGATATTGTTCTTTATTGATGGCCTCAACCGAGGCACCGTTGCCGCCTTTCCACTTGACCGTGTCGGGGTGCTTGGGCTTTGGGCCTCGGACAGCCGGGTCAGTCACTTCCCACTGACTGAGCTTCTTCTGGTAGCACTGGGGGACATGAATGCCAATGGAGGCGCTACCGAACTGCTGACCGCACAGATAGCAGACGCGGAACTGAGGGCGGTGAGCCGCCGGCTTCACCTCCGTTAATAAAGGAGGCATCGTTTCTCTCTTCTCGCGGCTTTGGAAGGACTAGTGCCACGTCCGAAAGAAGCTTCAAGTGCGCACGGCTTTCACCCGCAGAGAGTCCTTCTTTCCACGCCCCGCACCGGAGACGGGGAAGGGCCAAACAAAAAGGCAAAGTGGAAGAGAAACGGTGGTGCAAAGGGGGGAGTCGCGGCGAAGGCGAAAAGACGACGACGTCTGCGCGAAACAGGAACGGTCACCGACATGGGAGGTGGGGAGTGAGCGAGACCGTGGCATAGAAAGCGGCTCAGAACATGATGGATTGCCATGGCAAGGGGGCGGGCGAGGGCCCCCGCTCAACCTCTGAGATGATGTCTACACAAAACAGAGGTGGCGGGGAAAAAGGAGAGGCGAGCGGAGCACGCTGGAAGGCAGCGTGCAGAGAGAGAGAGAAAAGCCGCGGGTCGGACAACACAAAAACGGAGATCTGGTGGAGTCACCTCCGCGGGAGCACGAAAATATCGGCTACGATATCTCCACGTTGAGCTGAAGATCAGTTGCCTCCATCGCGTTTCGTTTCGTGATTTGATTGGGGCGCTGCACGCCCATGTATACACGAGCCAAGCATAGTAAGCAACCCCTACACAGAGGCGGGTGGGGAGGGGGGGGCGGTGCGGGAGATGTGGAAGCGATATCGGATGAGGGAAGAGCATACAGGAAAAGAGGGTGCTACACGCCATTAGTGCTGCTAACGGCGGAAGAGAAAATCGAAGATAGGGGGTGGCACAGACGCATACCTCACACACCAACAATCAGAGTTACCGGCAGCCGACACGGCAAGCAGAAAGGCACACGCACGCCCCCCACCGAAGAACAAGAGACACACGGCACTCGTGATCTAGAAAAGCACGCATCGGCCACAATACCAGGTCGGGAGCAGAGGAGCATGAAGAGGGGGACGAGAGGTGGAGGGTGAAAGACACGCACCAGCAGCTCAGAGACGGGAGAAAGCGGAAGAAACCCAGCTTTGTCTCAGTCGCGAGCATAGGGTTGTGCACCCCTTCAGTAGACTGGCGAGACGCAAGTAAGCACGGGCATAAGCCTCTTCCCATCCCTCTCCCTGCATCCGCTCCATACAGTTGAGAAAGAAATATAAAAAAGGTGAAACCAAGGCGCTACGTCTACTGAATCGCTGTGGGGCCGGGCTGCGTGACGTTCGATGGGTACTTGGCGCCCTCCAGCGGCTTGATGCGGAACTGCTGACCGGGGTAGATCTCCTGAGCAAGGGCCTCGAGGCCATCGGTGCGGCCGAAGCCCGGCTCTGCCTTCGCGCGATAGATGCCGAACTTCTTCGCCGCCTCCTCCTCCTGCTGAAAGGCAGCCTTGTCCGCCGCCTCCAGCTCCTTGAAGGCGATGTCCAGCTCATGCAAGGGGGCGAGCTTTCGGATGCCACGTTCAACCTCGGCAGCCTCGCGGATGGTGTGTGGCGTGTACGCGATACGCTCCCAGCTCGCCAGCCGATCGAAAAGAGTGCTACGGCGGTTCACCTGATCCAGCTCGAAGGTGAGGACGTAGTTGTCGTCGAACCACGGGTTGGGCACCGTCCAGGCGGCAAGCTTGCCAAAGAAGCGACCGAAACCGCGGTAGCACGGCACTACAAGGCGCTTCTCGAAGTGGCGAGCAATCTCCCGGAACGCCTCCACGTGGCTCAGCGTCTGCGGGCCACCAAGGTCGAACTTGTAGCGCACGGCACGGTGGGACATGGAGCACCGCACGACGGCACGCGCGGCGTCAACGACCCACGTGGGCTGCACCTGCGTGTTCGGGAAGCATGCTGGGTAGATGTAGCGGCCCAGACCGCGGTAGCGGTAGTTCTTGCCGTATAGTGGGCCGAAGCGAATAATGGTGGCGTCCGGGTGGTTGGCACCGACGGCATCTTCTCCGCGGGCGCGGAAGTCGACGTAGTTCGACTCTGATGCAAAAGTGGCGTCGAGGCCGTTGCAGAAAATGACACGCTCTGCTCGTACGCTGCGCGCAGTCCAGCTGACGTTTGTAGCGCCGATCAGGAACACGTCATGATGGCTATTGTTGGCGTATTCGGCGTGGTAGTCGACAGCGAAAATAAGAGTGTCGCTCCCGTTTGCGGCGACGTTGACTTGAATCCGGTCTGTCACGTCGCACTCGTGCAGCTCTAGCTTGTCTGGGTGATTGCGCAGGAGGCCGTCAAGGTCGGATCCTTGCGGGATGAGCGTGGGGTAGCGCGTGGTGGCGCGTACCTTTTCGATGTCTGGGTGCTCGCACAGCTCCCGCACAATCTCAGCTCCGAGGTAGCCGCTGGCGCCAAAGACGGTGACGCGCTTCGCTGGCTTCGGGTTGAGGCGACGCCGCTCGTGCGGCAGGCGCACAGCAGGGTTTGGCAAAAGCATCGTAGCCCAATATGGGCCGCGCTCGTAGCCGAAGCCACCGCCCGTAGTCTTCGGCTTCTGGGTCGGGTACATTTGGCACAAGTCCTTGCGGTCGAGGAACATGGACTCGGGCTGGTGACCGAACGGGTCCCAGAAGGTGCGCACAGCGCCTACGGTGGCGACGGCACACGCCGACCTGACTGAAAACCGCTGCATGCCTAATAGCACACGTTAATTTGAAGGGTTGCTGTGTTACTGCCTTTTTTGAGGGGCTGAGAAAAAGCAGCTAAGCAGAATGGGTCGGGGAAGGAGAGTCAGGCAAGAAAGGTGTAAGACAGCGTGCTACACGCTACCGTTTCTTCACCCCTCTCTACTGTGTTTTGTGTGTGCGTACTACTTATCGCGGCCTTCGCTCACTTGTCGGCAAGGCTGCGAGTGTCTGTTGCTTTCGCCGCGACGCCGGTAATGCTCGGGCAGCGGGAAACGGGGAGGGGAAAAAAAACAAGAAGCCCGAGAATAAAAAAAATGCTCCTATACTGCTATGACCTCGGTGCTTTGCGTGCGAGCACAGCAGCCAGCGAAAAAAAAAAGTGCACGCACGCGGCTGAGCAACACCAACAAAAAAAGTATCAGTGCCGAAAACGAGCGGAAGGAAAGGAAGGAAGGGGTCGGAAAATAGAAGCAGAGCTGAGGAGCACGGCTGCTTGTACATTTTGAGCGCAAGAAGCTACGCGTGGGGGGGGGGAGGAGGAGGAAGAGGAGGGGGGAGGGTCCGCATTCGTTTTTGAACGGAGAAAACTGAAATGAGCACCGTATCCTCTAAAAGCGTCTGTGAAACGTTACACCAGATGCGTCTACCGCCGGCCTGGGCCCCACAACACGCTTAGGCATCGTTCTCTTTTTAGCTGTCGTTTATGTTCACAGGTTCAACTAATCTTCTTAGGCACCTCTCGGCCCCCTACAGCGTGTGCTCCCGCGCCTGACACGACACTATTGGATGAAACACATGACCACAAAAAGAGCTGCACAACGAGCATGCAGTGCGCCTTGCCACCTGTTCCGGGTCGCACAAAGAAGAGTGTGATGGCTTTCGCTCCTCACGCCTCCCACCTGCCCGCGACAGAGCGCTGCGAACAGCCGAATTATCGTCTTCCCTTGTGTAGCCTCATATCCCCAGAAAGATTTCTCTCTTGTCGCGCACAATGTGTGCTTCATGGCTGCTCTACGCCTCGCATTGCAGCTCTCACGCCCCCCCCCTTTGTCAGGAATCGCACATTGCCGTTCTCCTCGAACAGCATGTGCGCGTAACTAGCACGGTCGTGGCGCAAAAGGAGAGGCGGAACATCGATACGCATCGCTCAAAAGAATACAGGGCAGAGAAGGTAAGGTGCACAGTCATGGGTAAGAGAACAGGGTGGGGAGGTGAGCGTGCATGCTTCCACTCCTTCTAGTACCCATGGCGATAGAGGAGCAGTCTATAGGTCTGTTATCGACTCCCTCATTCGGCGCCTAGGCACCCTCGTGCACAACACCACCAGCAGCCGCACCAGGCTATCGACATTGGCTGCGTATCGAAGCGCTGGGGCGCCTATTCATTCTCAAACGAGATGATCCAGTCGGCCGCCACGAGGACGCTGGGCTTGCGGACAACCACGGTCTGTCCCAGCTGCTCGAACTCGAGCGGCGTCGCCACCTCCGTCTCGTCCACGCGGGTGTTCAAGACCGCCTTGCTGACCTTGCCAACGTAGCCGTAGATCACAACACGCTCGACGGCGTTGACGGCGTTGTAAAGCCCTGAGGTCCCCGGGGAGTTCGGGTAGGCGCTGTTCTGGAGCACCTGATTCGAGTAGGAGAACGCGCGGTGCACAAAGGCGCCCTTTTTGTAATCGTAGGTGGTACCATCGTCAATGTACAGGTCCCCGTAGCTGTTTCCCTGCGCGTTGAGGGCCACGAAGAGCGTGAAAGGGTCCAGGCGGGCTGCAAAGCTGCTGCGCCGAAGCCGCAACTTCATTGGGACAATGTGGCCACCACGCAGGAACATCGGTATCGTATCTTTGTCCACTGGCATTGTGTGCTGTCCGACTGCCAGCTCGCCCGAGAAGTAGTTGTACCACAGCGCTTCCTTGGGCAGCGGCACCGTCACCTCCGTCACGCTCGGCTTCACTACTGGCCGCACTAGAATGGAGGGGCCGAAGAGGTAAGTGTTCTGCACCTCGCGCAACTCCGACTGCCTAGGGAATTCGTAGAAGAGAGGGCGCATGATGGTGTTGCCCTCGGTATGCGCGTGGTAGAAAGTAGTGTAGAGGTACGGCAGCATGGCGTACCGCAGCGCCAAGGCGCTTCGAACAAGAGACTGGGCCTCAGCCGAGAACGTCCACGGCTCGCGACGCTTCGTATCGAGGTGGGAGTGGGCGCGGTAAAAAGGCACAAAGACACCGGCCTGCATCCACCGCACAAACAGCTCCTCCTCGGGGTCGAAGAAGAAGCCACCAATGTCGCAGCCGCAGAAAGGGTAGTTTGAGATGGACAAGGAGAGCAGCTCTGGAATGCTGTTCTCCAGGTGGTCCCAGCGGGCCATGTTGTCGCCCGTCCACATCGCCGCATACCGCTGCGACCCAGAAAAGAAGCTTCGCGTAAGGATGAAAGGACGCTCGGGCGCCGTGTTGGGGCCGCCGGCTTCGAGCATTCCTTTGTGGACAGCCTGGACCGAGTAGAAGCTGTACGCGTTGTGCACAAAACGATGCTCGACGGTATGGCCATTGTCCAGGCTGTGCACCGCCGTCTTGGGCATGGTGCCCCTCTCGCCACCGAACACTGACGGCTCGTTCATGTCCACCCAGGTGTGGATGTCGCGGCTGCCGCCCGGGTAGCGGTCATCGTGGAAGAACTGCGAGTACCAGACGCGCGTGCGTGTGTTGAAGAAGTCCGGCCACGAGCTGCTCCCCGGCCAGCATTTGCCCACGTAGTCCTCCCCAGAGGCATCTTTGACGTAGTAGCCACCCTTCTGAGCCTCATTGTGCACGTAATACCCCTCGTCGCGCTTCACGTGCGGGTCCCTGACAGTGACCAACTTTCGACCCTTGGACGCCAGGGCGTCCGTCAGTGCCTTGGGGTCAGGGAAGGTGTAGGGGTCCCACGTGAAGTACTTTTTCTTGTCTGTGTGCTCGATGTCAAGCCACAGCACGTCGTACGGCATATTATGAGTATCGAAGCCCTCGTCCACGGAGAGGCAGTCCTTCGTGTTCAAGTAGTTCCAGCGGCACTGGTGCAGTCCCAGACTGAAGTAGGGTGGCATCACCGTCGCTCCAGTGAGAGCCGCGTGCTGCTGCTGCACCTTTGTCGGAGTGGGGCCCGGCAGGAAAAAGATGTCGATCGCGCCGACCTCGGGCTTCCATTGACACGACGGTGCCGCACTGTCGGCGCTGACGCCCACATTGGTCTCAGACGGGTTGAGAAAGAGAACGCCGCACGTGGACTTCGGCGCGTACGCCATGATAAAGGGGATGACGCCGTAGAGCGCCTCGGTACTGTTTACCGAATACTGGAAGGTGTCCGTGTTGTACATTTCGTACACGTTCCCCCCTCGCAGCGGCAGGTCCGCTGCGTGTTCGGCCAGGCCGTACATCGTCTGTGCAGCAGGGAATGTGAAGTTGACCTCCGGCGCCGCCATCGCGTCGGCGAATGCGGTCACCTCTACGAGTGAGCTCCCGTGGCACGAGAACTCGAAGCGCACATGCGGAGGCGCCATGCTAATCGTCAGCATGCACTTCCCGTGTGGGATGCTCCACTGCGCATCGCTAGCTCCTTTGGTAGCCTGTAATGCCACAGCGTCTGGCAGGATGATGCCATCGGGCTGATATGTCCACTTGTCCCCCGGCTTCGCAGTCAGTCGCACCACATCGTTTGGGTAGCCGATCGCCTCCAATGCCAGACCGCCCTCTGTCGTTACCACGGTCACCGCCGAGGCGACGGTGGTCACCAGCAGGAGTAGTGCAAAAACAATCGGGGCCATATGAGAACGTCGCATCCCTGGCGGCGGTGCCAAGCCACGGACGAGGGTCGAAAGAGAGAGAGGACTTAAGGAGAAGTGTACAGATAAAATAGCGCCTGCTGTGCAAGCGCATCGTGCAGCAAACGCGCCACAGCCAACGGGCCCACGATGCCAACCGTCCAGTGTTGGGCCGAGAAGGGCGGCGGGGGTGCGTCAACAACGCAGATCGGAACGCAAGAAGAGAAGAAACGAGCATAAAAGAAGAAGACAGAAAAGACTATTTCACAGAGGGCCCACTCTCACACTGGAGGAGGAGGGGGAGTTGGCCCAGAGAGAATACCAAGGTAAGAAAGAGTGCCCCTGTCGATGTACAGCGCGTGTCCGTCACAACCAATGGCATGGGGAGAGTGAGGAAGGTATCAAGCAAAAAGATGAAGAGCAGAAACGGCCAAAGAAGAACATTGTGTGAGAGAGCGAGACGCATGCGAGCAGCACATGCCCAGGGACACCGTAGCCGCAGAACGGACGGGAGGGAGGGGGAAAAGCTGAGATGATCAACACAGCAGACGCAGTGAGAGAGGTGCACGCTAGGCTCAACGGCTGAAGAGGTGCACTGTGTTACTGCTCGTTTCATCTATTCTCTGTGTCGGTGTGCGCACGTATTACGGCACGTTGTGCCGATAAGGAAGAGCAGCCGGTACTTCTTGGCCAGCAGGTCCTTGCAACCGCCTACAACGGCGCGCGCAGGTGTTCACATAGCGCGCGCCCATCACCGGAGAGAGGATGTCCCTCTTCGTTTCCTAGCACAAGACAGGTACACTACTACCGCTGGCGTCGCAGCTCCTTCTCGTCCACGTAGGTCAGTGACGCGTTGCGTGCAAACTCGACGTGCAGCTTGTTAAGAAATTCGGAGCCCCGATCGCTGCTCCCGACCACGGCTGCCGTCTTAGGGTCTGGTAAAAACGATGTGTTCAGCTCCGAAATGAAGAAAGTCAGCAGACCGGCCTGCGGAAGCACCAGGGACAGCTCCAGCCCTTGCTTTTGCGCCGCAGTTACACAAGACATGGCGGAAAGAACGACCGTAACAGTGAGGTTCGGGCACCCCTTGCGACACAGCCGCACCACCGGCGCCAACGTCTGCTCCACCGTGTAGCGACTGCCGTGGTGCAGTACAGGGTAGTGCTCGAGGAAGACGATGCGGAAGCCGCGCTCAGCGAAGGTGTTCATGTCCGCCAGAACTTCATCCTTGAGCAAGAGCTCCTCCTCCTCCTCCGGTGGCGTACCCCTTCCTGTTGTACCATCTTCGTCGATGTGGCGCCGAGCCGCCGCCGCCGCCGCCGTCCACTCGCGTGTTCGGCGCAGTAGCACGTCTTCGATAAAGTAGAACCGCAGCTGGCGCGAGCCGTCGCTGTACTTGGACGCCTCCGACCTCTCTTCTGAGGTGGCGGAGCGGAAAACGCGGGATAAGATGCGCCGGTTCGACCTGGCCCACGTGACACCCGCCGCTTCCAGCACTGTCGCGTCGGACGGCATCACAAAATGCAGCGGCGGCTGGGTCTGGCGATGGCGCATGCTGGCCAGTGTAGACTGCAGAATCTGCGTAGAACGGGGACTGAGCTGGCCACCTAGCGCGCCGACTGCGGCGCTGAGACGGCGCTGGAGGTCTTCCGTGCTCTGTTGAACCAGAGAGAGTCTGCTCTGCTTTCCCTGAAGCGATCCTGCCAGCGAGGATGCGCCGACGCTGCTGTCGTTGTCGTCCACACGACTCCGCTTCAGCCTGCTAACGGAGCTGCGAGCCAAGGTGTCGGTCGCATTCTGCACGTCGTAGTGAAGCACTAGCGTGTTGGCCCGCAGCTTTTTACCACCTGGTCTACTCCAGCGCACAAACACCTCGCAGCCTGCGGGTACCGCTGCAGGGTCAACCACGACCGTCGTCTCCTCACATCGGACAGCGTTGGCGACTTGCAGCTTGACGCAGATGGCGCGTTTATCGAGGAGGATGGTGTCCGTGGCGGTCTCCAGCAGCGCGATGGGCGTGCGAGGATCAACCGCGACAGTGGACTTGACACCTGCACGTGACGGAAGGGCCGCCCTCAGGGGGAGCCACAGGGTATGCGGGCTCAGCTGGTGTTTTTGCGAAAACTCGGCGAGGCTGCACTCCTCGCTGCACACAAGGAGGCTCATGATGCGTACACGAACGCAGCCACGGCACCGGAGAAATCGCTGCCTATAAAAAGAAAACGTTCATTGGGGGTATGTGGGGGGGGGGGGGGGTGGAAGCGCAGTGAGACACCAGGAGCTGCCCTAGGAGACCATGACAGAGAGAGAGAGAAAGAAAGGGAGGGTGTAACAAAGACGCGCCCCTACAGTGACACGCAACGAGACGAGTCGGCAGCAGAGCCTGCCCCCCCGCTCGAGTTCTGTGCAGCACATGAAAAGGCTGCAGGAAGACACGCATCCTCCGGCACTTCTCCCAAACGCGGGCCCTCCCACAAAGCAGTTGATCGCCTCGTTGGCTGCCAACTGGAAGACAGGCGCGCACACGCACACGTACACTGTTTGCTTCCGTTTCTCCGTCATGCAGTCTCGCAGTCACACCTCCACAGTGAGAAGCTCACCATTCAAGCAGCACCACAGCGCGGTGTGCCACGTTTGGCAATAAAGAAAATGCCCCGTACAGCTGTCTACATGACATACCAGCCGTGCGCGCGCAGGCGAGATTCGACTGTGTCTTGAGCGTCCTCTACGTCCACGGCGGCCTCTGTGGCAGTGCGAGGCACCATCATGATGATGAGAAACGACGTTGTTTGGATTGTCGTGCTGGAAAGAGTGACCTCCCCAAGGTAAGGTCTTCCTTCCACGGGCTTACAATGCACAGCAGCTGTCAGGTAGGCGTCTCCTTGGGCGCCGCCGTTGGTGAATATCTTGTCAGAAAACTCTACGTCAAAGGCGCATTGGCCGTTGTTTGTCTCGTACCGCACCGGCGGCGCCGCCGGGTGCGTTCCAGGCTCAGCGTCGTGCACCGTCAGCATCGCAACAGCGAACGATCTGGGCGGAATCTCCGGCGGCGGGAACCGCAGCCACTGCGGCAGCATCCATATGCAGGACGGCACTTCCGGCACAGCGACGACTTTGGTGGAGTTATGGAAGGCCTCCGAAAAGTAAAGCGGCGACATTCCGCAGTTGACGAGGACAAATGGTGCCGTGTTGGATGGGTACTTGGCAGGATCCTGCAGCTGCGACGCGAGGGAGTGCAGTCGCTGTTGCAGGTTGTCCGTGCTACACGTCTCTGCCACCACCGGCAACGGCATCCCGTTGCCGCCGCCCTGGTGGTGCGGGTGGCGAGTGCCGATGGCGGACATGGCAGTCTTGAACTGTGCTTCATCGAATGTCTCTTGCTGCAGCTGGGTGCTTGCTCTGGTCAGCAGCGCGAGCCACGTCGCCGTAACGCCGGCGTTGTCCAGCCGCTCCAGTACGAGACGAACGATCGCTGTTTCGTGGGCATCGTCGAACGTGTTCGGAACGGGCACCAGAATCGACTCTGTGTGTGCTGCGCGGCCGCTCAGCTCCCACTCGGCGCCGTGGGTACAGCACATTCGCTCGACATCGTCGAGCGTTTGGCACGTCTCCGATGTGATGGCGCAGAGCCGCTGGTACGCCTGCTCCTGCGTCTCTGTATCGCAAGACCACCGCTCCACCAGGTTCGGCTGCGCGCACACCTTCAAATTCCCCTTGGCGCTACTGCAGAGGTACAGTGCGACCAGCAGGTCTCGCGGCGACGACGGGGGTAGTCGCATCCGGTACGCAACGAAGACACCCATCGGCTTTTCGGTGTCCCCTAGTAAACCCGCCACGGAGGCCATTCCGGTGTCCGTCAGCGGCGGTGGCATAAAGTCGAAGAAGCAGCCGTAGACCTGCACCGTGAGCAGCTCCACCTGCGGCTGATAGTGCGGAATGTCAGAGACAACACAGTTTTTCACCCCCATGGCGACGTAGGTTGTGGCTGTCATGTACGAGTGCAGTGACTTGCAAACCGCCGCCACAGTCTCGCGGCACTTCGTCACGGGCACCGTCACGCCCGGCGACCCGTGGTGCTGTCGCGGGCTCCATGTTGTCGCCGTGGGTTCGGGCGGAATGGCACTCAGCACCGGCAGCAGCTTCACCGCGAAGTCCCCGTGCGCTGCAACTAGAGGCGTCACATCCACGTTCTCGACGCCGGGTACGTTGACGGGGTTGATGCCGGCCATCGGTTTCAGGTCTGTCTTATTCAGCCGGTACATCATCCACAGCGTCCAGTCCTCGCGTGTGTAGACATTGACGAGGCGTCCCGCGACGACTCGGCGCAGGCAATGCCACAGCCCAGGGTCGGAGCTGCACGTACAGCCCAGCAGGTAGACGTTTTCCACTACACCGTAGGCCCCCACCCTCTCCAGCTCTCGCAGGCACTCTACAATCACGAGAGAACCGAAGCTGAAGCCGACCAACGTCACCGGGCGGTTGCCGCGCTGCTTGTCAAGCAACGCGACTGCCAAGTCCTTGCCGGTGTAGGCAGAACGGTTCGACAGCGTCGCAAAGGTGTTGTCGATCACGCCAGTTGCCCACACAGCACAGAGTGGCAGCTTAAAGGCGCCCACAAGAGACGACAAGGCATGGAAACCCGTAAAGATGGCGCCTTGCATGAGCATTTTCTCGGTCGCGGTGCCCACAGCCTTCATCATCAACGTGTCAGCAATTTCGAGGTTCACATGGATCGTCTCCCCAAACTTCATGAGGAAATCGTCCTCCCATTGCAGCACGTACGACTCTGTTGACCCGAGCAGCTCGCTGCGGCGCAGCACCGACTGCCACAGACCCACCTGCTGATCTCGCACCGGTCGACGTGGGTCGAAGATAGCCGAGTAGCCACTCACCCCGATGGCGAGCGTCATCTTCTCCGTGGCCAGCGCGCCTGCACTACCGAGCCGCTCTACAAAGTCCTGGAACACAAGCTGTACCGCATAGTGCGCCATGTCGACGACGCAAGTGAGAGAGAAGAAAAGCCCCGGCGGCACATCCACCAAAAACTGTGCCCTGCTCGGCGCGGCGGGAGTCAAGGACTGGCACGTCAGCTCCGAAAGGTTGTAGGCGGAGGCAAAGGCCACATTTACGTTGTTGAGAGAGCTGACCGCGAACTGCGCTCGAACGTAGAAGCGCGGCGTGACGGGCTTGCTGCTTCGGTTCACCACCTCCACAATGTAGTACCCCTCCGCCCCTGCAAGGCTCCACTCGCTATTGGTGAAGTACGTCAGCGACGCCTCAGCAGGGTACACGCCAATCGGCGAGGGCGTCTCGGGCCACTGCTCGCCGTTTACCATGCCCATGTCGCGCGTAAAGACGTCGTGCGAGGAGCGATTCACGAGCGAAACGCCCAGCTTCCGCCGCTGTTTCACCTCCTGCCCGTACTCCAGCTGCCGCTGAGGCAACTCCTCCTTCGGAAACGTCACCTTGCGCGCCTGCGGCGCCTCTCCGTCGCTCGCTGGGTACAGCTTCAGGTACGTGTACGGCTCCACGTGCATCTCAAGCGCCACTCCCCACTGCCGTCGCGTAAAGTCGGAGCTGGCCAGGTGCCCCTCCATCCAGTTCTCGGCCACCGTCGGGTCGAACTCCAGATCGGCCTTCTCGCACGCCGCGGAAAGTACCCAGGCGCCGAAGAAGTCGCGCTCCGCACGCACCCAGATCCGTAGCGACGTCGATATGGCGGTGCCAGGAGAAGGCGTGGCCACGTAGCAGATGATGAAGCCGGCGCCGGTGGGATGCGCAAACCGATTCATGCATGCGAGCACACCCGCGCGTCCCGGCGCAATGACCGCCGGCGGCGCCATTGCCCACACGCCGGAAATCAGCTTGATAGCTTTGAGGCGCAGCTGGCAGCCGTCAAGGTTGTTCTCCACAGCAAAGACGACGCGGCGGCGACGCTTGTGGAGCGGAGACAGATTTCCGACGTGCGACATGGCGATCATCCTCGTGTGCAACGGGACGACGACGCCAGGCTTCGAGTCGTCCTCGAGTACCGCGGAGAGGTCCCAGGACGTGCCAGGAGTACCGCTGCCTTTCTCCACCGTCTGGTGCGAGCACGCAAGGCGGTGAGCCACCTCCTTATTCAGATCAGCCTCCTCTTCCTCCGCTGTCGTCGCCACCGCCGTTTCAAACGCCTCGACCTCGCCCACGGAGCGTAGCATGAAGATATCGGAGTCCGTCGTGCGCCGAAACGCTTTGTAGCCGCCTAGCGAGGCGCCTGTCACACCGAAGATGGCGGTCACGTTGGCAGCGGTCAACGCCGGTGTAACAACGGAGGCGAGAGCGGCGGCGTGGGTAGCGGCGCCGACGATGGTCGCAAAGACGGTTGCCAAGGCCCCGGTGCCGAGCACAGCACCACCCACCGCCCCGATCACGCCCAGAGTCGTTGCCGTGGCAGTCACGAGTGCGGCGTACGCAGGCCCCACAACTGGTGCAGCCAGCCCGCCCGTCGCGAGAAGGGCCGCGCCACCGAGGACGGAAAAGCCGCCGATAGTCGCAGCACGCGTCAGACTTCGTTTTCGTTCCTCTTTGCTCTTCAATACCCCCTCCTGCCGTGTCACATCGACCTGCTCGGCAGCGGCGTCGCGGCTTGCTATCATGTGCAACTGCGCGAGCGAGTTCTCCTCGCGCTCTACCAGGGAGAATGGGATCGACAAAATCCAGGAGAGCCGCCGCGCTGCTGCCCGAAGTCGTGCGTCATAGGAGCCGAGCCTCAGTGCAAGGTTGAAGGGCAGATTCACGACGACCCAGTCCAGCGAGGGATTCAGCACCACGCACAAAGCCCGAACGTCCTCCTGCGTCCATCGCTTCTGATGAAGATCAGAGAAGGCGTATGGCGGCGGCAGAAGAAGACCGTCGAGAAGGTTGCGCAGGTTCGTGTCGTCAACAACAACATAGAAGAGAGACCGGATAGCAACGCGGTCCTCAAAGGATATGGTGCTTAGCACCTTTGCGGCAGGAGCATCAATGCTGCCGCACAGTCGCTCCATCTCCTCCGTTGTTCTCTGCGGACGTTGCGGACTCCATAGGTACCTGTAGCTCTCGAAGAAGCTGTAGGCGGTACGCTGAGCCGCTTTCGTCTCCATTTTGCCCTGTGGATTCCTTCGCCACGCCGAGGAGTGGCAGCGGCTGCACCGGACGCAAAAAAGAGTGTCTGATCCGGCAGGCAGAACGAGCAAGGCTCGAAATGTAAAGAGGGAGGGCGAACAGGCGAGTTGCCTCTTTGCAGCTCAGTGCGTATACACCGATGCGCACATGTGGCGATGCAGGTTCCCGCTGACGGCTCACGGGAGATGTTCCGCCTCAGCTCGGTGGTGAGATGCAGGTGTCCGTGAGCATCAAAGAGCGACCGAAGGCCTACCTCCCCGAGAACGAAGAAAAGAAAGCAGGGAAAGGAACAGAAGGGGTGTGCTTCGTACGTATACACGTACATGTACACTTCGCCCACACGTACATATATATATATATATACGGTCGTTGGCGCCTCCGTCTCAGGAATGGCGGATGGCCAAGGCGCGATGAGCAGAACAAAACAGTGGCGGCAGAAGTAAAGCGGAATAGTCAGTAAGAGAGACAAGTCATGGCAAGGGTTGTGATGGTGTGTCGCTGTGTTTGTAATGGTGGCATTCCCAATGAAGAGAGAGAGTCGAAGGGATAGAAAAGGTGTGGGAGAAATAGGAAAAAAGGAGAAGCAGGTGTGTGGTAGTGGACGGCTGTGCCGAGTGTGACCCTCTCTCCCTCTCTCGCTCTTCACAGATATCGCATAGAGGTGCGGGGAGAGAAATGCGGCGTGTCCGCTAAAAGAGGAAGCGGAGCACGCAAAACGACGGCAGCAAGAAGGCAAGCCGGCCTTGGCCCCCTGTCGTGCACCGCATTACTGCGGTCCGTTGCCGCTGTCCCGCCTCTGAATGTTCAGGACAAATTCTCAATACGTATATATATATATATATATATGCACGTATATGATAAAGCGGCTCACGCACAGCATCAAATACCACACGACAGCGATGGTGATGGTGCCACCTATCCATCTGATCACGTAGCACGATCGTGCTCGGGGCTACGAGGCTTGCGCATCCAAGCATGCGCACACACAAACAGTGTAGCAAGGACGCACAAAACGACGAAGAGGCGGGGAATATCCATTAAAGACGGGCAGCCCAAAACACGTGCGAGAGAAACAGAAAGATAGATAGACGGCAGAAACGGCAACGGAGTCCGAGAAGCAGCGAGAGAGAAAAAGGGGTTCTGCCAGCACACAGTTCTCGTGCCACTCCCGGTCCTGGAGGCAACGCCGGCGACGGCGAGACGCTGCTCACGCGGCTCTCCGAACAGTGGTAGCGCACAGTGACAGATGACGAAGTGCGGACAGGCCGAAACACACACTTCACAGGCGCCCTAGACTCCGTGCAGTAGTGAACCGTTGGCGGACGCTTTCTTTCCTTCTTTTCGTGGTACTCGGAGAAACAGATGTTGCGTCTCTCTCTGTCATTGGCGCGCATCGCCGCTAGGTCTGTGGCGGTGCTACTTGAACAAGGGTAGGGGTGCACGCTACGCTCAAAGTGCAATCAGCCAGAAATGAGATGCGACCCGAGGGTGTCTACGGCCGCTTTTCTTTCCATTGCTCCATAAACGCCTCGTAGTCGAAGCATCCTTCACTCACAAACGCCCATACCTCCTCCGTGATGTCCTCGTGACGTTTCTGCAGCAGCGTAACGACTTCTTCAATTGATTTATACTCTGGACACGCAGCGAGCACGTGCGCGTCAAGTTCCTGATCTACTTTCTCTAAGAAGGATGTGTACACAGTGTGCTGATCATGATCACCCGAGACGGTGTGCAGGGGTGGCACCGACTGCCATACCTGCTCGGGGTCAAAGGAAATCATAAAATCTTCGATGACGCCGACAACGGCGTCGAAAGCCGCATCCTCGGACGAGCCGCCGTTGCCGCAGATGATGAACTCGCCCTCCTCCGTGTCCATGAATGCAACGTGCAAGCACGGCGGAGGGGAAGGCAGGCGGTAGAATGCTCTATCGATATTATAAGGAGAGTCTTTTTCGGGGGGAGGGGAGAGGGTGACGTGATGTGCTGACGGTGGTGGCCTTGCAAGAGTGGATCGATGGGGATAGAGGGCCGCAAAGATGCACCAAGAGTCGACGCAGACAGCCAAGAGGGAGGGAGGCGAGAGGGCACCGGGAACACCCCTGCGCCCTCCATCATCACGTTATACCCACCGAATTCAAAAAAAAAAGCAGCAGTCTTGCCGCCGATTCTAGTGCTGCCGGTGTCCCGTCGCACACAACGCATGCCTGGGAAACACGCGGGTGTGACAAGGAGCGGCCATGCCATCTGTTCTGCTTGTTTGCGTGAGTGTGGGCGAAGGGGCAGAGCGTGATCAACACAGAGTATCATTGAAGCAGAGAGCGCCAGCACCATGCTGGCTCGAAAACCGCCTCAACCGAAATGAGACCGAGAACACATACATGCACACGTGGGGAGCCACAGCGAAAACAAGAATATATATATATATATATAGATGAGCTCAGATCAGCCACAGCAGACAGTCTCACCGCGAGCACGCCCTCGCTCAGACCAACACCACCGTAGCCTGCCTCCCCCCCCCAGAATCAATGGAGTAGCTTCATAGGAGAAACAGAGAATGAAGAGTGCACAATGTCGACGGCAGCCTTTGATAATAACACGGAAATGAGATGTAACGGAGGGCAACGTTGCACACCAATGCGCGCAAAACACAGGCACAGATGCGGATATAAAGCGCGGAGAAGCAAGCGGAATGCAGCCGGTCCCGACATTCAAGAACGCAGGGGCCTCATGATAGTGCATGGTTCAACATCCCAATAGTGGAAGGCTAGTCTATGTAGCCCCTCCCCTCCTCTGCCCGCCGCCGAACTCTTGCTTACCATCCGCAGCTGAACTCTAGAACACAGTCGAGTGTCTACTCGATCGTCACGCGCTTGGCTTCGCCTCGCATGCGTTCCTTCGCTTTCCTGTGTGGAGCGCATGCTGGAGGAGCTGCCACCGCCGCCGCTGCCCCAGCCCCTGACGTGGGCGTCAGACTTAGCGGCTTCTGAAGCTGTCGTGCCCGGTGCTCGTTGAGCTTCTTCTCGACCATCACCACATCAGCATGTGTAATGCGGATGAGACGGCTGGTGCGTGACACCACGGCCGTGTAGTCTGGCAGAAAAGGCGCGCCTGACAAGAGAACATCCGCGCCAAGGTCGGAGAAGGAACGCAACTCCGTTCGCATCTTTTCGCGACCGATCATCACCTCGACGCCGCCACTCAGCACCAGCGTGAAAGTGCTGCTCGGCTGCCCGGCTCTGTAAAGCACTCGCGCTGGATCGGCCGTGTAGAGGTCCGGCAACGCAGCTGCGATTCCCCAGAGAGGCGTGCTCTTGCTCTTCTCACCGTCACTGATCTGGTCGTTGACTTCCACCACCAAGTCGCCGATCTGCTGCAGCAGAAACTTGACATGAGCAACATTCCACGTTGCGAAGTACACGTAGGCCCGGGTGAGGTAGTAGGCGAGCGCCCAAAGCTGATCCTCAGAAAGACCTTGATCCTCCGACTTTGATGGCACGCCGTACGAGTAGAAGTTCACCCGCGGCGGCCGCGCCGGAGGCGGCTCAATCGTCGACTCGTCGAAGGTCTCCGCGTCCGACAGCAACTTCTTGTCACCCAAGTACTCGTCCTCATCGTAAATCTCCGACGCGATGAGCTCCTCGATAACGTCCTCAAGTGTCACAAGGCCAATAAAAGAGCTCGGCTCCATCGCGTTCGAAAGGAGCGCCATAGGGTGAATGGTCTTCGGCGTGCGCTGTGCAGGTGCGGCGTGCTTGCTGCCATGGTGCATGTGGTATGCACCGTAAGGTGAAGCGCCTTTGCTGTTGGAGGCCGTTATTCCGTCACGACCTCGCCGCTTCTCCTTCGCGCGCTGCGGCGAACTGATTGGCGAGCCACGCCGCTGGTCCGCGGTAGCGGTGTCCGCCGACTCCACAAAGAGAAGCTGCGTGTGATGGTGCTCGAAGATGTACAGCATCTCCTGCAGAAGGGTGTCTGCCTTCACCACTAACATGTCGCGCGGGTGTTGCAACACAAAATCACGCACTGTCATGTCGCTGTTGTGGCCGAGATAGGAATTGTCGATAAGGTCCTTCACGTAGAGCACACCAACCACATTGTCGCGTGACCGTTCGTACACCGGCACGCGCGAGATACCGTACTCCCACAAGCGACGCTCGAGCGCTGTGTCGAGCGGGGTGCTAGCCTCTAGCATGACGGCCTTCCCCATCGGTGTCATGGCCGCATCTGCTGTGACCTCGTTCATGTCCATCACGCTCAGCATCATGCGCACCTGGTCCATGTCGATGCCCGACTTGTCCGAGAACTTCTCGCAGTGCATGCGGATGAGCTTCTTCAGCTCCTGGCGGTCGTATATCTGCCCTGCCTCGTGTCCCATCATCCAGTCCAGCATCATCCCCAGCGGCTTCGAGATGGGCCACAGCACAAACAACGAGACCTTGAGCGCTTGCAGACTCTTTGCGCCAGCCCACAGTGCGTTGTTTTGCTTGTTGCAGAAGCTCATGGGGATGATCTCACCAAAGATGAGCACCACAAGTGTACCCAAGATGAAGTTCACGAGCTCACTGCCACCCACAATCGCAGCGACGAGCTGAGAGGTCAGCACCAGAGTCAGCATGTTGCCCACGAGCAACGTCGCCAAGAGCTGGTGGCCCAGCATGCGTACCGGCAGAATCTTGCGCGCGTAGGTGCGGTCAGGCTCCTGCCCCGCACCAGCTATGATTTCCAGATAGATGGTCTCCATCCCAAGCAGCCCAATCGTGAGACCGCAGTACATGGCGGAGAGCAGAACCGTGGTGAGGCAAAACAAGATGAGGACCCATTTCGGCCACGCCGCGTAGCCGCTAGCTTCATTCTCACTCGCGGTCGCCTCTATCGAAACATGGTCAAGCAGCCATAAGGCGAGTGCAAGCAGCCATGGAGAACTGCTTTTCGCCGCCGTAGCAAACGGCGGCTGCATTGGCATGCCTGGTGTGGCGCGACGGAGTCGGTGAGAGCAAGCCGAGCGGCACAAAAAGAAAGGAGAGCGCTGAGAATGAGTTGAATTAGGTCACAGCGCGAGACGGAGAGGTGCACGCAAGACGCCCAAGACGGAAGACAACCAAGCAAGAATGTATAGAAGGCACCTTTCCGGTCTTGTCAGGTACGCACACGCACCCACACCCGCTGCAACAGCATCAGCGGAAACCACACGACAACGGGTGTACGAGCGACACTCGAAGAGCGAGCGGCGGACACAACAAAAAGTAGTTGAGCAAAAGACGAAACGCTCAGCCTGTACGGGGCGTGCGACATGCACTGAGAGACAGCGAAGAGGGAGCCGCGGAATCGTCGACCACGTGTGGGGGTGAACACAAGTACGCGAACGCGTGAGTAAAATCACAAAGAAAGCAAACAGATCGGTGAGAGGGTCGAGTGGAGGCGGGCCTCTTTTGCAGCAGACGCGCACAAAAGCGAAGGACAAAATATCAGAGAGGCGGCAGATGTGACATAGGACGAGGAGAGGTGAGGAGGGCTGCCAGTTGCCGTCGGGGCACTTGTTGCGTGCTGCCCTTGCCCATGGCAACGTTGAACAGCTCTTGGTACGCAGAGTAGGTGAGAGAGCGCGCGAGGGCTTTACCTATCACGTATGGAGCGGTACACATTCGGAACAGGTGTGGGCGTGAACACAGAGAAGCGCCCTGTGGTACACGACAGATTCACCACAAGGCGTGTCTTTGCCTTTTCCTTGGTCCGATAGTATGCCCACATGCTGCCGGCCACCTCAGTGCGTGGCATCAGGGTTTGGCACCCACTCTGCGGGGAAGCCACGCAGCATGCAGCCGGCCCTCGGAGACGGCTGGAGGACTCCTAGCGTCGGCGGAGAGGGCCCGGGCTAGCGCTGTGCCGAAGAGACGTGCGGTCATGACCGCGGCTGTACCAGCTCACTAAACACCGTGTGGGCGATTCGACAAATATGAGGATGCGCCTACCTTTTAGCGAAACATTCCTTTTACGCCTTCGCTACGTTGCGGCGATGCCGAGAGCAATCGTGCACCCCGCGTGCGCTGTGCGCAGTAGAATTGTAGTGGGCTGACCGAAGCCAAACAGTGTTGGTTGATCCGGTGCCGCGGCATGGCTCTATTAGAGCAGAGGCAGATGAACTAGTGTTGTATGCGTCAATCTGTGGACCTGCTTGTGATCCAATGAGCATGTCCATCGACTTATATGGTTAGCGCAGCCGAGAAGCCGGGGCAACGTGAAGAAGAAAGAAACACACGGACGTACGTCACAGGGAGAGAGCAAGAGCGAGAGACGGGGCGCGAGTCTTCCAACGACAAACAGCGCGGATAACCGTCACCTCTGGTTGCTTCTCGGCAATGAAACGAAACAAAGCTGGAAGCGCCAAGAGGCCGAGAGGCCGTGCTTGTTGGAGCGCAGCGAGTATCTCACGCGGCTATCGCCTCTGCCGCTCCCACGCTCCCGAGACGCGGTTCGGCTGTTGGGGAAGTATCTTGCCCGTGCGCCCCGACCGATACTGCTTTTTTTTCTTTCGGTATTTCTCTCCAAGTGGGTTGTCTTGCCTTTGGGGGAGTTGCTGGCGGCATTTCATTACCTCCCCCTCACCCCTTCTCACTTTGCGGCTTGGCAGCTCACAGGCTGACTGATTTCATCCTGCCCCCCCCCGCTACTTATATTGTCTTTACGCAGAATTGGGCTACTCTGCCCACACTGACGCCTGAGCTTCTCTCCTGCAAACGACAGTCGGCCCACCCCGCGCGAGCCATGAGGAGGAGGAGCACATATGACCCGCGGAGAGACGAGACGTTCTGCAATCACCCAGAGCTAAACTTGTGCACCGCATAACAAGGTATATCTCAATACAAAGCCGTGCTTCCCAAGACCACAACAGAAACGCACAGGCTTCTCCCTCTCGCTTGCCTCAGCACTGGCCGTCTGCACTGGGCCAGTCCCTCCCTCTTTCTCCTATCGGATGCACTCCGCGCTACAGCATCTTCTTGCTCGTGGTGCCGTACTGTCTCTGTAGCGCTTGCGCGCTATCCGCACGGTGACCCAGGAGGCTGTCACGCTCGCTGCTGGCCATCGTGCTCATACCTTGACGAGATGCGGAGTGGCGCAGCAAGGTCGGCACGCCAGGGCTGAGGATGCGCACGTTGCTGCTGCGCTGACGACTAGCGAACTGGTAGTATTGGTACTTCTCGAAAAGCACCTTTGGGATGCTGTATACACGCGCCGCCGTGATCACAGCAGCGCTGTAGTCCGGCACAAAGAACGGCGTCGTGAGGGCCTCTTCGCCGATGTAGTTGAAGCTCTGCAGCTTCGCGCGGAACGCCTCGCAGCCGACGAGCAGCTCCACGCAACCGCCCAGTACGAGGAGTAGGCGGTCGGAGCGGATGCCGCGTGAGTACAAAATGTGCGATTGGTCGCTCACTGCGTTGAGGAACTGGGCGTGACCGCCCTTGAAGAAGAACTGCGAAGATGACAGCGTCCCCTGCACACCGCCCGTCTGGGAGCTCGTCGTGCTGTTGCTGTCATGCATCTGGTCAGGTGGCGTGCTCAAAAGCATATCCGGTGTGCCGTTCTGCTGGCTGAGGGCCATGGCGCACAGCTGCAGATCTTTGCACTCGTCCAGTAGCAGCTTGATGTACGGCGGCTGCCAGCTGTAGAAGCAAGGAACCGTGCGGTTGAGGTAGTACGCGACGGCCCAGACCTGGGAGTCCGTTAGCGGAATACTCTCGGTGGGGTGGGTGAAGTACGAGTAGAAGTTGACGCGCGGCGGCGTTTCGGGCTCGCTCGGTAAGTGTAGGGTGTTGGGGTAGCGGTCGTTGCCGGGGATATCGACGGCGGCGTACCGCGGCTCGCGCTCCACCGGGTCATAGCTGTCGTACTCGTCGTAGATCTCGGACGCCAGCAACTCCTCCACAACGTCCTCCATCGTGACAATGCCGACAATTTTCGGGTGCGTCGCTGCAAAGCCGCGTGGCCCTGAGGATTCCATCCGCCACGAATCAAAGTCGGTCATGATCGCCGGAATCGCGGCGCCGATGATGTTCGCGTCCTCCTCGAAGACGACCGCCATATGCGTCTTTGCTTCCAGAAAGAACTTGAGCATCGACGGCAGCGACGTGGCGGCGCACACCATCGCGAACAGGCGGTCCTTCGCTTTGACCACCTGCGCCACCGTCAGCGGCGAAAACTCCAAGGGCGTGTTCACCGTCATCAAGTCCTTGACAACGAGGACGCTTTCGAACACGCCAGGCGCCGACTCGACCGGCACTCGCGAGCGGCCCGACTTCCACAGCATCTCCAAAAAGTCCGGCGTGATGAGGTCCGTGCCGCGGACGCACGTCGCCTTCTCGATCGGCGTCATGATATCGCGCACTTTGCGCTCATGGAAATCCATGGCGGCAAGCAGCAGCTTCAGCTCGGACTTGGCCATGTGCGCGCCATCGTCACCTTCGCGTTCGTAGTGCATTACCATCAGCTTCCGCAGTTCCTTCTTGTCGTACAACTGTCCTGTCTCCTCGCTGCCCACCACGACATCAAGGAACCAGCCTAGCGTGGCTGACAGCGGGTACGTGAGGATCATGGCCACGTTCACGAAAACGGAGCCCGCCGCGGCGACACGAAGGGAATACTTGGAGCGGCAGATCGACATGGGCAGAATCTCGGCAAACAGTACAATGACTAATGTGCTTCCGATGAACTTCCAAATACCGGAGCCTTTGTTGTCCACCACATGCGTTCTCGTGCCCCGAGTACGGATGGCCTCCACCACATTGAAGACATCGTTGAACTCCTGCACGATGAGGACGTTGCACAGCATGTTGGATATGATGAGGGTCGAGAGCGTCTTGTGCCCTTGTTTGCGCAGTGGTAGCAAGGTCGCGGCGTACTTGCAATCCGGTGTCGACCCACTTTCGGCGATGATCTCGAGGGTAAAGGTGTTGGCGCACATGACACCAAGGGTCAGTCCGGCAAAGACCGCGGACAGAAAGGCGTACATGCAAATTCGTAGCGAGTGATCCAGCAAGGTGTAGACGCGCTTCGTCTGCTTTCGGTTCTCGTTCGCCAGTTTCTTCTCCGTCATCTGTGAGGGGTCTTTGATGAAGGAGTTTCCGTTTGCACCGAGCGTCGCGGCGAGAAAAACGCCGTACGCGGCGAACAGGATGCAGAGCCGAATCGACCGCACTGCCGAGGCACGAGAGTGCCTTGCATTCATCTTGAAAAATGTGGGAGAGGCTGGTGTGTGCTTGCGTGTCTTTCCCGCCCTTCGCCCGTCACACGCCGCTAATCCTCGGATCTGGAAGGAGGCGGCACGCGTGTAGAGAAAAAGAGATAAGCGAATGGAGAAAAACAAAACATAACTGGAGAACCCGAACTTACGCCTCGCATGCCGTCGCGCAACGATGCCAAAAAGAAGTGCACGAAAAACCGCACAAACACAGAGATCCCCACAGAAAGAAGGCGCTTGCTCTGTCCTTTTTCTGCTCTATTGCCTCTCACTCCCGCTGCCTGAACAGAGCCACACGGCTAGGCACAGCACGCGGGAAAAAACGACCAGAAGGCGGGCCCGCAGACCAAAAAGAAATTACCGAAAAAAAAAAGAGCGAACAATAAGAAGGAAGGGGAAGAGGAACGATACACCAAACGCCACTTAACGGTAATATGGGAGCTCCCTGCACGTTTTTGTACCAAAAACGCTTCTCTTTTGGCGCGCCCTGCAGTGGTGCTGCAGTGACGAAGCAGGCGGCGCACGTGAGAAGAACGTGAAGAAGAGGGAAGAGGAGATGCTGACGATTTAAGAAAATGGGTGTTGTGGATAAGGGCCGTGACACGCGCAGCACTCACCGACCTTTTCACAAAGACCCGCGAAAGGAGTACAGAGGCCTTTGTATGGGCTGTACGAGAAACAAAGAAAAACAAAAGAAACCCGAGGTGCAGAGCGCGTTAGAGGTGCCTGCGTGCGTGCTCATGCATGTGCTTGTATTCGTGTGCCACGTACGTGTTGGTGGGCGCTACGGCTATTCGCGACTATGGCTGCTGAATGTGGCTGCGCCCGAGGACTCGCATCCACCGCGCACACACTCAGGAACAAGGCTGCACAACAAGTCGATTGATACTGCGAAGTGGTGAAGGAGAGAGATAACGCGTTGGGGAGGAAGTGAGACGGCAAAAAAAAAGAACGAGGCGAAAAGTAAAAGTGAAAAATGTGCGTCACATAAGAAAAGAAGTATAGCGATCGGCCACTAAATGCCATGAACGTGCCCGCTCGTTGCCAATCAGCACCAGAGAGAGGGAAAGAAGGGGGTGAGCGGAGAGAGGAAAGCAATTCACAATGCGGAGGAAGGGAACACGCATACGCAGAAGGCCGCTCGAGTGAGACTCACTCGCCACAGATGTCTCCATCGGCCATCCTTCCGTGTCTTTCAGACGCCCCTGGGGTGCAAGCCCAAGGAGTACGGAGCGCGCATATACACAGGGAGGCAACAGCAATTGCAAAATGTCCGGAGGGTGCACGCAGGGTAAAGGGGCTCCGATGACTTTGTTTTCGGTTCCGCGCATGCTTCTTTTTGGGGTTGTGTGTATGTGTGTTTGCTTCTGTGTCTGTGTCTGTGTCTGTGTGGGTGTGTGTGGGAAGGGGGGGACTTTGACCGTTGTTGGCCTGTGTTGGTTGTGCGGAGAAGGACCCGGATCGTCCTTCGCCCTTTAGCATTTGCACAACAACAAAACAAAAAGAGAGAACGTTGCACAAGACGCGCATTACACATTAGCAAAGACGAGAGAGAGTAAAAGGAAGCAAGCACAGCGGGGACGAGGGAATGATAGCTCGCCTCCACACGCCGTTATGACGATCAGATCATCTATGGCCACACGACACAACACACCACCAGCAAGAGAAACAATAGGAAGATAAAAGATGCTATGTCTGGAGAGCACGCGGAACGCAACCAGGAAGGGTACGAGCTCAAGAACGAGAAAGCGGCACCGATCGGTGAGTAGAGTGCACGGTGCGCTCACACGCCTAGAGAATAGCGAGTGTACGCATGGCAACCCATCGAGCATCGCTGGAACAGATTAGGAAGAGCGGTTGCGCAAGAGAAACGGAGAGAGCGGCAGCTCTACGATCCAAAGCAGTCACCGCGATGGAGTCTCCGTCTTCCCTATGCACACATCTGCCTTCGTGCCTCGTTGGAACCGACTCCTCCCCGAGCACCCCACCTCACCCGCGTCGACTGTGCGCCCAGCACAATCCCGCCTCTGTGCATCCCTCTGATGTGGTAAAGGTCTGTGTCCTTCCCCTAGTTGGGCGCTTCATCAACGCCCGCAGGTACCCACTGCGCAGATGCGCTGAGTCCCTCTCCCTCACATCATGCACATACACAGCTACAGGCGTGTGCGCCGACACGCACACTCTGAGCGCCGCGGCAGGCGCGCGCTGAGGCAGAACGAACGCCAAAGAAAGGTAAGATAAATAGTCGCATGAGAAGTGCCCGCCCAGACCCCCACCGCCGCCGCCGCCAGTTCCATCATCCCGCATTAGGCAACACATGGCACAGCCCGCCTGGGAGAGGAGCACACACGTGCTCCCCTTACCGCTACAGTCATTAAAATAGACCCGCTCCACAGGCGTACTGCATTGGCCGCTTGCCAGGGTGGGCCACGTGCGTAAAGGTGGTGTATTTGGGCTTCATCGTGCCTCCCGTGAAGCGAATGAAGGCGCCCTTGTTGCCCATCTGGTCGCAGTAATTCGGGGCACTGAACACGGTGATGCACTTGCCGTTGTGGTCCACCTCGTAGCCGTCCTCTTTCACCTCGTGTGAGCGCACGACGAGCTTCAAATTATTATTCTTCAGGAAGTTCTCCGTGACGTCGGGGCCGAAAGATGGGCAGTCGACGCCGCGCTTGCTCGGTGTGCGACCCGGCATCGGCTGTGGGTCCGCCCAAAGACTCTCACAAATGAGACCGTTCTCGGGGATGTCTCGAAACCGATTCGGCTTCTGCAGGTCGGCGATGGTGACGTCGTCGCGCGAGTAGAGACCGCCGTGGACGACGAACACCTCATCGTTGATGATGTGCCCCGTCGGGAGGGCGTTGAAGACCTCTGAGAACAGATCAAACACCTCGGCCGAGTACTTGGCCCGCACCTCTCCCTCAAAACCGTAGACGCGGTTCATCGAGAGTCCCTCGTGGTTGCCGCGAGAGAGGAAGACGTGCTCTGGGTACAGCAGCTTGTACGCGAACAAGGTGAGCACGTTCTCCACCGAGTAGGATCCACGATCGACAAAGTCGCCGTTAAAGAGGTAGCGGTTTGTCGGCGACGGCTTGCCATTCAGCTTGAATATGTTGAGCAGGTCGTAGAACTGGCCATGCGTGTCACCGCAAACGGTAATGTCCTCGCCGTCTGGCACTGTGACTGTGACGAAATTGGGGTACGACTTAAACAGCTTTAAAACCTCCAGCAGCATAAAGACGACGTCACGGCGATCTATCTTTTTCTCAACGCGGAAGTGCTCCTGCATCGCCTCCACGAACTGCACCGTAATCGTGTCATTCTCGATGCGCGGCCCATCGTACGACGCAGCGATGGCACCGAGCTTGATGGTAGTAGATACCGGCTCGCCGTCCTTGGACTTGATGGCGTTCTCGAAGCGAATGCGCTTGAGCTCCTTTTCGCACAGGTCATACTTTTGTCGGGCATCCTTCTCGGTGGGCACAAGCTTAAGAACGGCGGCGAACTCCTTCTGCGCATCCTTGAACTTGCCAAGCAACAGGTGGGCAGACGCCTTGCGGTAGTACGCCTTCACAAAGCCAGGGTCGATCTCGATCGCCTCTTGTGCATCTACAAGTGCCGCTCCGGGCAGCTCCAACTTCAGGTAGGCAAAGGCGCGGTTGCACAGCAGCGTCGGCGTCTTGTGCGCCTCAATGGCCTGCGAGTACGACTCTACCGCGTGCTGAAACTTCTTTTCCTGGAAGTACGCGTTGCCTTCCTGCTTCAGGTGGTCAGACTCCTCCATCGTGGCACGGGGAAAGGGTGGAAGTAGACAGCGGGATCTGGTTCGGCTGTGCCTGTGGATCGGCGCACTACTCGGGGTTCTACTAGGATATGCACGCGTTTATCTGTAGGCTTCTCTCCGCACGTGTGGGTGCCTGTGCGGGTGCGGGGGCCGTCTCGACAAGCGACGAGAGGGATAAGGGAAAAGAGAAGAGGATGAGCAAACAGCGAAGGGGCGGCGGCGCAGAAGCCGAAACGCCAACACGCGAACACACGCGCAGTCATGGGCCTGAGGCAATGCCGAGCTGAGAACGACTTTAGCACTTGGAATGAAGGGATGAAGCATGAGGACGAAGCGGGAATTCCTACGATTCCTAGCAGCTCCTTACAACGCGTACACATCGAGAGACTCTGCGAAACAGCAGCACGCGCTGCGCAGAAAAAAAAAACGAAGGTCAAACGGGCGATTGGAGCGGGCCGAGCCCGCTCACTGCCAGATAGCACGCGCAACAAGACGCATACAGAAAGATAACCAGCAGCAGCATCAGACAGACGCAAACCTATAATGCAAAACAGGCCCGCAACAAAGACACGGGTAAGGAAGAGCGAGGTCGAAGAAGGTGAGCGTGACAAAAGGCGCTGCACTCCTCTCCACGCGCTCCAGAAGTTCGTTGGCCGTCCGGACAGAGAGTCACGTGGGCAGTGTGGAAGGCAAGGGATCGGGTCGGGAGGGAGGATGCCGGTAACACGCGAGACGACGCCACAGAACTTTTGATCGCTGGCGCCCGACGCATTCACCATCAGGGACAGCGGGAGAGATGGTGCACTTAAGCAGGGGTGGCCGGCGCCGCACTACGCGGCGCCGTAACTGATGAGCGAGGCAGTCTCCGTCGTATTCGGCGTGCTCTCCACGTAGTGCATCGGGGCCTCCTCCAAGCACGGGGCTAGGTTTGATATGTCGTCCACGTAGAAGCGATCAAGCTCGCCCTTGTCGAAGAGCTCCATCGACCTCTGCATAATGCGAAAGAGACGGTCAGGGAAGTGGTCTGTCAGCATTCTCGGCGACGCCAGCACCATCTGCACCGCCTTGAAGTCCTGCACGACGGGAATGTACACCTCCTCGCAACGCTGGCAGCCAGGCAAGCACCAGGTGTTGGTGCACACCTCGACAACCTTGACGTAGTGTATCATCAGACTACAGTTGTACAGCTTCTGAGTCTCATACGTCGGCACGAACGAGGTGCTCTGCAGGAATTCACGGAGCGACGCGCTCTCCGCCGAGCGCCTCTGCTGAAAGTCAGCCGAAGTGGATGGGTGGAACGACTTCGCAATCGTGCTGGTGCGCAGGACATTCATGAAGATCATGTTCTTGTTCATAGCCGAGGCGGCCAGAACGTCGAAGATGGCCTCACGGAAGGAGTCAAAGGTGTGTTGCGCCAGACGCGGAATCATATCGTAGCCCATGCACGCTGCCGCCACAAAGCCCTTCTGGTACTCCATCAGCGACTTCGAAACGGTGCCGCCAGGCGGTGCATAGGCGAGACAGCGCAGGCGGTTCCGTAGCACCGTGTGATCAGACCAAAGGATCGCCGACAGAATGAGAGCAACTCCGGCACCGAGCGAGTGCCCCAGCACCACTACCTTTTTCCCAGCAAAGCTGCCGCGCAGAAGCTGCTGCAGAATACCGTGCTCGCAGAGATTGTCGAGCACGTAGTAGGCACACCGCACCATGCCACCGTGTGCATAGTATTCGCTGATAGGCACGTCGGGCGGCGTGTCGCGCAGCGACAGTGTCACGGGCAGCGCGGCAAGGTCCGTGACACAGTCTTCGATTGACATGCTGCCACGGATTGCGATTACGACGGCGTCGCTGCTGCGGTCGTAGGCGACATAGTGCACCGGCTTGAAGACCCTGTTTTCCCAGCTCGTGAGCAGCACATCGGCCTCGGGAATGAGAGTCTCGTGCAGGAGCGCAGCCACGTCGCAAAAGCAGCTCTGACCAATGTGCCGGCCAGGGTGGTGCCGGCAGCACATGCACGGGTCAAAACAGCAGAGTCGCGCAAGGCCTGAGCCGAAATGCTGGAACTCAAAGAGGAGCCATCCGTACGCCGCAATGAAGAACCGACTGTACTGCTGCAGCTCATGCGCCCAGGCGCGCTGTTCAGGTGTGAGGCGCTGCGCCGGCCTGGCCTGGCTCGACAGGCGCTCATGATACCCTTTCGGGTTGGGCCCGTAGTTGACCAGACGAGATAGCAGTCGGCGAGAGCGGCTCTGATAGCCGTGCAAGAGGAGGATGCCCGCGGCAATGTCGCTGGGCACGATGTCGTACCCGCGAAACGCAATGGCGAAGACCTGTGCGAGGTGTATGTAGGCGTCCTCCGCCTGGTTCCACTTCCCGAAGCGGCAGCAGCAAATGCGGAACCGGTTCCACCACGCGTTGGTGTAGTCGCTGCTGCTTTGGTACACGCGTCGTCCGCTAGGATCGAATGCGACGATGAGCAAGGCAATGTAGAGCACACAGTTAATGAGGTCAATCATGATGGCGCCACGCAGCATGTGCCGCGTCGACGCCCGGGTGCAGTAACTGGCCTCGCCGTCAATAATGGCGTGCTTGGCGCCCAGGCAAGAAAGCAGAAAGATCCACGCTATGCAGGCGGTGTTGATGTACAGCAGCTTAGGCACCGCCTTCCGTTTGGAGATCTCAAAGACGCCACCGCGCAGACTGTAGACTGCGGTAAGCAAAAACGGAGCTGCGCCGACAAGGTTCGCGAAGAAAAGTCCCATCATGGCTCGCCCCCACGTGACACTGGCGCCATCGCAGTCGTCGAGGCAGTTGAGTCGAGCGGTGTTCACCCGGCATGCGACGAGGGCGGCGCTGCCAGCGAGCAGCATGGCGTGCAAGACGCTTGAGAAGGCGAAGTCATCGGAGCCGACCCGCCACGCCCGCCCGAGCCACACCAAGGACGGCATCGTTCACCTTGAATCAGCGACCCTCTCCTCTAATCAAGCACTCACAGACGCTGAAGGCAGAAGCAGTTCTGCACGGAGAGAGCCGCTTGCAGGCGTGTAGAAAACATCAGGAAGCGCGCTGCGGCACAATGAGCTGCAACCTCCTTTGTGTGGAGATTCAGCTAACGTCGAAAACCAGGAAGACGAGGGGGGGGGGGGGGGCAGAGCAGCGAGAAATGAGGATGCAGGCATAAGCGCTCAGCCCTGTCAGGAAAGGGGAGCGGGTGCGGCAGGTGCCATTCACGTCTTTGAGATGTATGGAATCCACCGTTTGTGAAGACGGCCGGTACGGGACGGAGAGGACGCGGCCGACAAAGAGCAGCTAGCGGATCCAGGTTCACTTTCTCACCGCAGCACATGCAGTCCTCGCACGAGCAGCCGGGCGTCGCAGGCGAGCAGTGCATCTGGCGCGTGAGCTTACTACGGTGGGGACAGCCTCGCTCGCCGCAGTTCGTTTTCTGATTGATATGGAAAGGGCGTGGGGCTGCAGATATGATGTTCTTATCGTTTCTTGTCTTCACTTGGACCCATTGAGCATGCGTGAAGGAACAGTCGGGAAAAAAAAGAACTTTCCGTTAAAAAGAGGGAGAGAAAGCCGTAAAGTAAAATTAGATGGAAGGCGGGGTCTGTGGGCAGCCGCGCAAGTGGGCGCGAGAGGCGCGAGATGACAAGCACAGATGACAAAGCAAGCCGTGAAGCCAAGGGGATAATAAAAGAGGGTGTGAGAAGAAAAAAGAGGTGGCGATGGTGCACCTCACGTACAGCAGTCGGAAGACACTGCGGTGGGGAGGGCAGCGCAAGAGAAAGTGCAGCTGTGCGCGTGTGCACTCGCTCGTTCGCAGGTTCTTGCACACGCCCTTGCATGGCTCCTCTATACAACCCGTCACACTGCACGCTCTTCCATCTGCTTGCCACTCCATCGCGCAGCTTTCCGTTGTGCCTCGCCCCCTCCCCTTCCCCGAAAACACACACACGCACACACGCACGCAACAAGAAAGGTAAACCTTAACTGCCTGTTTCCTGTGTTATCCCTCCTTCACCGACTGCTGCTGCTTTGGGCTCTCTTCTCCCTCGTGCTCCTTTGCCCGCTGCGTTTCTGTGCGCATACTTCCCGCAAAAGAGGCGGTTGAAGGCTCTGACCCGGCCACCACTTCCCTCACTGTCTACGGTGTTTCAAAACCACTGCCCTCCTCTTCCCCACACATACACATACACACACGCACATACATATATACGTGCACATACAGGTATACAGCAAGTACAGCTCTCACACACGCACGCTGACATAAACGAGGTCGCGTATATGCTGCAATGGAGTAGACGGAGAAGGAGAGGATGGGGACGGGATGGGGTGGGTGGTATTGGTGACTTGCGCTTCGCGCGCTGTCACAGAGCGATACGCAACCCATCTACTTCGCCGTTGAATCTTTTTCCTCTCCTTTGTGCGCGCGCGCGCGTGTGTGTGCCCTCTACTTTGGCTTTCAACGTGTTTTGTTCGTTGCTCTCAGACGGCGGATACGACGTTCTGCGCATGCATGCGCATGTAACCGCGACAGCACTGGCAGTGGAACACATTGCGCTTACAGAAGAGGAGACGAAAATCAGCAATCTTACGTGTGTTCCAGGGTGTACGAACGTCTGTGTACAGATGCGCGCGCGTCTCCACCGCCGACGACAGCAAACTAAAGTCCGTGTCGGAAACATCAAAAGACAGAGAGAGGGGGATGAAAGAGAGGGCGAGGCCCGGTTGAGCAGTGCAAGAGGGCAACAAGAAAGAAAAAGAAGGAGTGGGGGGGGGGACACACACGCATACAGAAATAAAACCGAAGACAGTAACGACGGCCTATCCACCCACAGAGAGGGGGATGCACGCACGCGCACACGTGCACGCGCAGGCACGCGCGCACTGGTATCGAAGAAGTCCCGAGAGACAGAAAATCAGTGGGGGAGAGAGAAGGAGAGAAAAGTAAACCCAAGATGAACATGTTCATTCAAAAGACCCCCAACGCACACGCACAGACACAGAGGGGGGAGGGGGGAGACAAGAGGCGAGATGGCACCGCGAGGGAAGCAAATACCAAACTAAAACGAAAAAGAGCGGGCAGTAAGAAACGCATGGAGAGTAGAAAAAGAAAGAAACACTACAGCAAAAGGAAGGGAGAACAAGACAGAGAGAGCACGCCCAGCCCCAAACCATGCGAGAGAGAAGTAAGCAGCGCACGCGCTCGCACAGAGAAAACACGAAAACAAGGATGAAGTACAGAGAGAGATAGACGCAAGGTGGTAGAACACACAATAGGAAGCCATTGCGGTAATCCTTCAAGCATGGTGGGGGCGTGACGGAATTTCGAGGCACTCAAGAGCGAGTGGAGTGCGACCACATGTAAGAAGAATAGGAAAGTTCACGTACCAGCATGGGTGTCGAATTGAAAAGCAAGGCAATCAGCAGCTGATGAAAAAAAGGGTAAGGCGGTAGATGGCCCACAGAACACATATGCAAAGGATTTTGATGCCTCCCTTTCGCCCTGATTCCAAGAGGGGCAGAGGGGAAGGGGTTTCTACTGCTCACACTTGCCCCCGTCCCCACAATCCGGTTCGCGGTGCCACACGCCATCTGGTACTCTTGCGCAAAGAAAAAAAAGACGAGAGATCAAGGTGGAAAGGAGAGAAGACCTGCGAGGCTGTCCAGGCGGATGCGTTGATACCGAGTGCCCTCCCTACCCCCAAAAGTCAGCACAGGGATACATTCGCAACGATGTATTGTGGTGAGGGAGGGGCGAAAACGAAAAAAAGGACCGAGCTGTAAGGAAGGCGGATGCTTGTTTGAGGGCAATGAGTTCCCTCCTTCAACCTTTCCCACACCGGTGAACCTCCAGGTAGCATCTTCTTTGTTGCCCTGGCCCCTGCACCACTGCCTGTGCGACGCACTGCCCAATAATGGGCAACAATGACACGGAGAACGACCAAGTTCTGCCGTAGAAGGAACACCTCAACGAAACAACGAGAGCAGAGAGCGCATCAAGCGTGAAACGCGTTTAGGCCATGGCAAGCGGGAAAAAGAGGAGGCAACGCCGACCACGCGAGAGAGAGAGCGACACGCGAGCAGCCGTGAAAAAGAGGAAGAGCGCGAGGCTGAGCCTCGTCTGCCGCAAGTAGATTCCGCTCTTCAGTCTGGGTATCTTTTTTTTCCCTTTACTGTCTCCTGCGAGTGCTGTCATGCAAGAAGTGAAATCCCCGGCCGAGCGTGCGATGCAAGGGTTCGAGATGGTCTGGAGAAGGGGGACGGGGTCGCGCAGCAATAGAGAAGAAATGCAGTGAGTCAGACGAAGCTGACGAAAGCGGCGACGTAAAAGAACGAAAGACGGTAGCAAAGAAAAAATGTGAGAAACAAGAGCAGTAGCACAACAAAAAAAAAATGACCCAGCACCGACAAAACAAAAGGAGGTCACCGGATGGTGCGAAATACGTGCGCAGCTTCCACAAGCACCTGCACAGAGAGAGAGAGAGACAGGCTAAAGGGCCGGATAGACAACGAAAGAAAAAAAAAGAGATATGAGCATGTATCGTGATGAGCATAAAGGGAAGTGGCTGAGAAAGATCAGCGGTTCAGATCGCGAACTCTCCCTCTTTCGGTATCTGCCACAATCTTTCTAGCATCAGATGCGCATTTCGTTTTTCGTGAGACATCTGAACCTCCTCTTCAGCCCTACCTGTGTACGCCCACCTCTTTCTCTCTCCTTTTCTGTGCGTGCGAGAGTGCCTCGGCGCGCATAATGCCTTTCGATTTGCGTACGATTCTTCCCTGCTTACGGTGAGCACCTCGTTTATTAGTGAATTCCGCTGCACATGATGATTTGCAGACTGGTTGCTGCAGCGTCTCCGGATAGGGTGTGCAAAATACAAGCTGGACTCGCGAATGGGCGGCACCCACATCTATGTGTGAGTGTACGCATATGTATATGCATATACATATGGTTATTTGTATTGATATATGTGCGTCAAACGCGTACGCACGTGCATCACAGTGCCCATATATACATGCACGCATATATACATATGTATGCATGTGTGTGTCTTTCGGGGGGCAGGCGGGGAGGGGGGTTCAAATCACACGCACGCAGGAGGGAAAGAGCAGAGACTCTCCATCCTTTTTCTTTTGCGTCAACGGTCACCGTCACATGCATCAGCACATGCACACACACGCACGCGCACGCGAAAAAAAAAATGGCAAACCAAACAAGCCGAAGAGCCAACGCTAACGATGACACGAACAAAAAGGGCAGAGGGTGAGACCCGTCATGCGAAGAAAAAGAAATAGGTGGTACGCCCGTCAAGCAAGCAACAGAAAAATATGCAAATCACACACTGAACCCCTACGTGTCCCCCGCCGCTCTGCGCCCTCGCCTCAAAGGGTCGCTTCTTTTCGCCCACCCGAGAGTGCGTGGTGATTAAGCGAGGAGGTGTTAAAAAGAACACGACAATAAATAAAGAAATAAATAGAAGGCATCGACGCACTGAGCGACGCACGCACACGCACACGCATGAGGAAAGAGTGCGTGAGGGGCACCCGGATTCGTGACGGGTGGAAGAGAATGCGAATTGATCACACACAACAGCAACGAAAAAAGTACGGCAGAGCGAATAAACGGTGCAAACCGGAAACCAACAAAAAAAAAGACGCACCTCTCCGCAGCCCCGACAACCGTACATAATGACCATTTTCTTTCCCGTAGCCGTGCTGCGCCGTGCGGATCATGTCCGTCGGCTGCTGCTTCCTCCACAGAGCATGGAGGTGAAGGTTTGCTCTACGCTTTCTTTCCCTTCACATGGCAGACTAATTTGGCGATTACAACGTCGACAAAAGAGGTGGGAGAGATTCAAAACGAAAAAAAAAGAACGGGCAAAGGGGCGTGGAACAGGAGGAGCCGGTGACGTGCTCGCGGGGAAGCATACCAAAGAAGAACGGTACACTCGGAAAAAGAGTAGTACCGCGCGCCACCTTTCAATATGGTAAAGTTACGCACAGTATTTCTTCGGTTCTCCGTCTTTCTCAGATGCCGCCCTGCCGCGCGCTTAGCACGATCTACTACAGTAAAATCATCCTCTGCTGCCCACTCTGCGCTATCACCTCTCTGTCTCCCTCCCACGCGCGCGAACGAGCTCTCCATGAGGTGCGCCGCCAATATGGAAAAACCGATGAGGAACAAAAAAAAGGAGCGAACAACCGCAAGCGTGCACATGGAGTTCAAGTGCACGAGAAAAAGCTCTGCGACGAAAAACATCAACCAAAATGCTCTATCTGGTAGCGACCACCCATCGGCAGCTGAGAATCTAGCTCAACCCGAAGCCGGAGAAAAAAAACGATGAAAACGAATGTACACTGTCATAGTGCCCGAAAGCGGCAGAAACCAAGAAGAAAGGGGCACCCGTCATGCATCTACTCCTTCGCCCTGCACACCACCGCCACAAATCACGGTGACAGCCAGGCCAAATAATAGAAAGAAAGAGAGCACAAAAATAAACCATATGTGGAACATCACACACACACATACACGAAGCCATCCAGAGGAACACGAGAGAAGACCGCTCTTCGGGACCTCAGTAGAAAAAAGTCAGAGGTGTCAGTGATAGAGAAGGACTGAAGTAAACGAGGGGATGATGAGCGGGAGACGAATCAACGAAGCTGAAAGAGGCCGATGGCTGATGGACAACAAGAGAGGGAGTCCGATACACAGCGCACAAATGTTCTCTTTCGTGCATTCTCGCCGCGCCCATTCTCTGCCACAGAACGTGGGCCAACCTCCACTCTACTCCCGCCCACCCAGGGCTCGCCACAGGCCTCCACCACCGCGTGTGGGGCGAAGCAGCGCTTCACACGCGCGCTACAAAAATGCCAACACAGTCATTTCAGAACGGCCTGCGCCTCAAACTCCGCCCACCGCCCCGCGCTGCGCAGGTCGCCTCACAGCCGCTTCCCTCACCAGTGGGCCGTGTGAGGGCCCGGGGCGAGACAGTCGTTCAAGTGCCGTGGGCACCCTGCCCATCACGTGGATGGGCACAGACCTGTTCACAGTCGCAGGTCGCCCCGACGCCACGCCGTCCAGGGCACGGCCGCCCACATCAGCAGGGATGCATCGCACTCGCCTCCCCCCTACGTCGTAGGCACCTGGCCCGGTCACCACCTCAAGTGGTTCGGCATTTGGCAGGGATATAGGAGGGCTGCTTTGGCCTCCTCCACCCACACAGAGGGTGCGGGGCCGCTGGGCCCTGAGATGCCACGCGCGGAGGTGTGTCTCCCCCGTCATACGTGAACACAAACGACAGGAATGGAGGGAATCAAACGTGCGAAGAAGCAAGAGGCGGGTGGGGATGGTGGCGGTAGAGGACGTTGGAAGAAGATGAGCACAGACACAGAGAAAAAAAAAGAATAGGGTGAGCAGAAGACAGAAGGGCAGGGGGCAGAGCGAAGCGAAAGGAACAATGAGAAGAAGAGAGATACAAGAAGAGCAGTCGCTCGCCACTGCGTGCTATTGTGTGTGTGTGTGAGAGAGGGAGGAAGGGGGCGGGATGGCTGGCGAGAAGTTTGTGTGTAGGTCAGCATGCTTTAGCTCTGGCTGGCGAGTATACATGCACTTTTCTTTCGTTCTGCGTGCTCTTGATACATTCTGCCTTTCGCTTCGTCCACCTCATGCCTTTTCTGTGTGTGAGTGCGTGTACGCCTCCCCGTTCGACTTTTTTTTGCCTCCCCTCCCCTCCTCCCCTCGTACTTCCGTTTTTTTTTTCGTTGTGTACAGTCGCTTCTTCCCGTCTGCTGGGCGGCGCTTAGGAGGCGTCAGGATGAGGTGCGGGGATGGGGTCTGCATATTGAAAGGTAGAGGGCTCTGTTCGTGGGCCACAGCGGTGACACCGGACGCCAAAGATTCGAGGGGTTGCGAACTGAGACCGGGAAGGTGAATGCACGTCGAAGGGCAAGGTCAAGAGGAGGAAGGGGAGACGAATGGAGGCCGGAAGGACGAAAATGAAAAAGAAGACGGCTGGCCGATGAAGGCGCAGGAAGGCGCGCAGCAAAGAACGGAAGAGAGGACGAGAAGAGGAAAGCTGCGACAAAAACCACGTGCAACGTAACGGACGGGCAAAAAAAAAGGTTCAGGAGTTCGGCGCAGATGATGGTTGCGGTGGAAACGTGCGCGAGATGAGGCGGAAAAGACGGCAGGTATGCCCAACCCGAGCAGAAACGAAGTGGAGGGGAAGCCGCTAAGTGTGCGGACGGCGAGCACGCACAACCCGGAAAAATGATGAGCCTTGCATGGTGGTAGATATGAAACGAGAAGAACTGACATGCGCAGACACCAGAGCACCTATACACACGATCGTACCCCTGTCAATCCTTCACGGATGACAGTCGCGTGCAAAAGGTCGCTCTCCTTCTGTTGTTGTCCCCTGCAGCAGCTTGCACATGCGCCGCGCCGCCGTTGGTTCTCGCGTCCCTCCCACTCCTGTGCACTTCACAGTGCAGGTCTCCACAGCCACAGACGCTAGAGGTGTGTTGCTGTGTGCGTACCCGCGGTGAAAGAACGGGGCGTAGTCCAACAAACTCGCGTCACCACCCCTCTTTCTTGCGCTCGCAACTGCCTCTACAAAAAGGTCGTCATGAGGCGCGCAAAGGCAAAATGGGGAGACGGGGGGGAGGCGGAAAAGAAATGGCTGCAGGAAGCGGGGAGGGTGTGCGGCCACTGGCGATGTCGGCGATGAGGGCTCATCTGCAGGTCATCGAGGGCAAAAGCCAGGGAAGAAGGACATTCGGTACAATGGCAATGGCCACCGCCCCGGTGATACAACAATGAGCAAAAAAAAAATCGAAAACGCTGAAACAAGCAAACAACGACGACCACAAACACATAGGTATGAATATTACTGAAGACGTTGAAACAAATGTATAGATCAAGCGATGGAGGGGCAGTGAGGGGAGGGTGCGGGGCCGCGGGTGTCACCCAGGATGGAGAATGGAACAAGCAAAAGCATAACTGTAGACGCGCAGCTCGCGCTTCGCAACAGTCCCTCGCACGCTCCGTCCATGAGGCTCAAATGCACAGCAATCGTCACCCCCTCCCTCCACACACACAGAGAAAGAAAGGCCCACGGGTCCACAGGCGCACAACGACCGAACACAAACATACAAGGCCTCTCTTCTAGTGTGTCTTGATGACACTCATGGGGAGGGCCACCCAGCCGCAAAGAATGGAAAAGCGAGAAAGCCTGCAGAAGGTGCGAGGGGCAGGTAGGCAAGCAGGCAGACAACATTCGCACAAGCGAACGCGTGAATTACACAGGGCTGCGGTGCACTCGATGCACGAATGCGGTCGTCTTGGGGTGGGTGAGTAGGCGTGTGTGTGTGTGTGAGAGAGTGTGTATGCCCTGCAGTTTGTACACCGCGATTATGCCCATATGCGCGACGCAACCTTGAGCCACAGCAATCCTCACGCCTTTATTTCCTGTGTCTGTGTATTTGTGTGTATGTGTGTATGTGTGGCTGCACACTGATGCAAGTGTGCGGGGACGCACTTCTGTGCGCTCGAGTGCATCTGCTGAACGACAAAACATCAAACCTAAAGAGAGCAGACGGGGGAAAGCGGGGGTCATGCGTGTAATGCAGGGCCTACAGAGAGTCCGGGTCACATTGGTTGAGGCCAGCAAATACAAGGCAAACAAGCAAAGCCATCACTTACCCCTCCGAACTCAGCGATTCATTGTCACCTCTTCGAACGTCTCGCTGGACCTCTCCCACCTGACCTCGCGTTTGCTATCAATCCCTAGGGAAAGAGGACGCCCACACTGAAGCAAAAAAAAAACGCCAGAGAGGGTCTAAGGAAGAGGAAGGCAGGGCGAGGAAGAAACTGAGTCACGCATGAATTCGTTACACATACGTCTTCTCACCCAACAGAGAGTACGGGTTGTGACAGAAGCGCGAGCTGTAGCTCACGTCACTGCTGCTGCGCGGCAGGGATGAGTCCGAGGAGTCGCAGCCGATCGGCCGGGGGACCGCCGCCGGGGAAGCACGAGAGGGCATCACTGCCGCCACGTCCCACTGCAACCCACCGCAGGACCGACTTGGTGTGTTGGTCACAGACTCCTCGGAGGAGGAGATGAACTGGGGCACCTGGGATGGGCTAAACGACTCCAGCGACATCTTTCGTGTCGCATTCATCATGTCTGCAGCATTAAGCGGAGCGACGGGTATGCGAGAGGAGCGCGCAGAAGCGTTCGTCGGACTGTTGGTAGCAAATTCGGTGGGGATGCTGTGGGACCGAGAAGCGTTCATACGGTGCCTCTTTGACTTGACGGCGTCGTTGATCAGCTTCCCCATTAGCGGGATGCCACGGCACTGGTGGAAGGCACAGGTGTTGTGCACCGCGAGCAGTGCAGCCTCTGCAGCGCCTTGCTCGGCAAAGGTGATGAAGACGATGCGGCGGCGCTCCGTTGCGTCGATCAGCGGGGCTGTGTCGTTGTGCATCGTCACCTTCCTCACAGAACCGTAGGGACTCACAAGACGGACGAGATCCTCCTCGGCGACCTCCAGCGGCACGTTGCGCAGGAACAGCTTGTTCATCTTCAGCCGCTCCTGCCCAGCTGGTGTGTCGTCGTGCTGCTGCTTCGCCCACTGCACAGACACCGTCTTGCCCAGCAGCGGCATGCCGTGGGCGTCACGCATCGCGCGCAGCGCCTCCTCGTGCTCCTCGTAGCGCACAAACGCCGTTCCAAGGCTCTGGCCACTGTAGATGTCGCGCATCACCATCGACGAGGTGATCTTGCCGAAGGCGGAGAAGATCTCGCGCAGACGGTTGTCGTCCACCTCGCGCGGCAGGTAGCGGACGAAGAGGTTCGTGCTGCTCGGCGTGTAGAACTGCATCTGCGTAGGGCAGCGGGACGAGCGCATGGCAATGATGGGGCTGTTCTGCATGGTGGGCGGTCGGGTTCTGTGAATGAAGATGTACTTCGTGCGCAAGAAAGGGAGATAAAGCGGAAAAGAGAAACGAGTGAATACACAAACAGAGCCAGAGATCTCAGTAACAAGAAATGGAAAGAAAAAGCGAGAAGTTACTCGAAATCACTGTTGAGTAGCTTAAAGAGGGGTCGGCGAGGCACAAGTACGCAGACGTGCGCCAGCACACGCACAGGAGGGAAGACACGTCGAAAGAGAAATGGAAAGGAATAAGCAAAACAACAAAATCCCAGGGAAAATAAAATGTGTGAAACACAAAAAAAAAGGAAAACGAAGAGAAGCCCAAGAGGAAGCGTGAAAGATAGGACAAGAATGAGAGAGATGAAACTGCAGACGTTGTACTCCACAGCAATGCATGCACAAATACCGAAGCGACGCACAGGCACGAAGGAGATGTAGAAAGAAAAGAAAAAAACGGGGAGACACTCGAAACAGTGAGTGCCACGGAAAGAAAAGAGTTGTGGAGACCCCCCCCCCGCGAGAAACGAAAGAAAAAAGCAGAAGTGAAGTGTTGTAAAATGTGACAGCAGGTTAGAATAGCGCACTCACACACAGACACAGATAGAGACCGACAGAGAGGGAGAGGGAGGAGAAAACAATATAGCGAGAGAAACAAGCGAATAAGAGCGCACGAGCAGAGCACACCAACTTCTCAACAAGATACAGCGGGTCACACGTCAGGGAGAGAGTGAGAGGTGATATCTGTCAAGACCACTCAAGAAACAAAGTAGCAAGAGAGAAGGTAGAGGTGATGAGAAAACAGGATATATATATATATATCAGCGATAGATGGAGAGGGAACACACAGACACGGGAAGAAAAAAAAGAAAATAAACACGGCGCGGAGACTACCAGATACGAATGAATGATAATGATGTGTGATGCCACAAAGCCGCAGTAGCCAAAGGAAAGGGGAAAAACTGGGGAAAACAAATAGGAAGATACCGTCAGCAGAAAAAATGCAAAACAAAAAACACGAAAGCACAGAAAACCAACAGCTGTTTTTTTTTTTTTGGGTGTGAGAAAGGGGAGGAGGAGAGAGGGAAGGGGGAAAAGGAAAGAAAAAGAAGGGCGATGTGTACTTGTTTTCGGTTTTGGTTATCGGCGTTTTTTCCCCTTGTGTGTCTGTTTTCTTTTTTCTTTTTTGCTTCGTAAAGGAAGAAAAACGACAGGCAGAGGGGAGAGAGAAAGGATGATACAAATATGTGAAGGAGGGGAAGCGAAGGATGAATGATTTTGGGTATACGTTTTTACGACTACAAAAAAAAAGGTGCACAAGAACGCACAGAGCCACGGCGAAAAAAAAAAGAAGCGAAGGTGTGACGAAGGTCTAAGGGAGTAAAAGAGAACGAGCCCTCACAACAGAAGAACGCGCACCAGGGAGGGGAAGGGAAGCGAAGGAGAGAAAAAAAGAACTGAAGAAAATGTACAAGCAAGCAAAAAAAAAAAGAAAATAGCCAAAGTGGAAGAGAAGGAAAAAAAAGATAAACGTGAAGGAACACCGGAGAAGAGGCGGCGTGTAACAAATGCCGATCGGAGAGGTCAAGGAAGTGTGGGTCGGAATGGCGGAGATAGAGAGAGAGGAGGGACAAGGGGGACGAGGGCAGGGGAGAGACAGAAAACAAGAAGAAAACAGAAAACAAAATGAGAAGAGTTTGAAAGCAGGTTTTAAAAAGAAAAAGACGCTGTTTGGAAAAGAGCGAGAGAGTGAGGAGAGAAAAACGCACAAATAATACGTGTTACGGGAGAAGCCGCGAGAGAGAACAGAGGTTATCGATCGTCAGTTCGATGTCTTTCGCTGTTCGTCCTCCGCTCTCTGTTATGAGGAGTTGAACTCGTTGTGCTCCTTCTCACCGGTTGAGAAGGTCGTATCCGTTTCCTCCTGAGTTTGCCTTCTTCCTCAGGTCTTTTTGTTTGGTTGGTTCGTCTCTCCTCCTGCGTCCGCTGATTTATTTCCCGTTCGTCCACTGTTCAATTCTTTGTGTTTTCCGTTATTCGCTCTGCTGAGCCGACGTTCCCTCGTCCGATGTCGTCGTCGCCCCTGTTTAAGCCTTGGCTGTAAATTGCTCTTTGCTATGCGTCCTTGCGAGCGTCGAAGGCGCGGAGGATCGAGGAGGCACACAAGATAGCAACGGCGGGTCGACGAAGCGAGCTGTGGACTGTTGTGTGCCACTGGAACACGACGAGACACGACGACGTCTGGGCAGAGCCGGTAAGGAGAAGGACAGCGGAAGGCTGAGAGAGAGAATCACCGAAGAGAAGCAAAAAGCATCAACGCACTCGCTGACACCGGAACGGGGAAAGAAGCAGTGAAAGAGAGAAAGACAGCTGAGAAGGGAAGTACTGAATGGAAGGAGGGAATGAATGAAGGAGATAGAGAAGGGCCGAGTTGCTTGCAGATGCTATCTTTTGGGGGGGCGTACATGTATGGGAGATGAGGAGTGGCGTGACCGTCCAAATGAAAGCCGCCACACGCACCCAAGAATAGAGCGCAAAAGAGTTGAGCGTTAACACACGCAAGACGAGAGAAAGAGGAGGAGGCGGAGGTGAAGATGTCTGTCCGTATGCGTGAGCGAATAGAAAGCGATCTCGCTGCAGATGGAGCGCATAGCTCGATGAGAGTTGGGTGCCTCACGCTCATGCCTGATTCGGTTTTCGCTTGCGCCCCTCGTCATCAAGGGGAATAAGGCACAAATGAGCCTGTGACGCAGCACAGACGTGCTGTCGAGCCGATAGACACGTACGCGATTCGGGTGGACATAGATGCTCGACAAGTCACAGGCGGCGTGAACAGTGCTGCTGCTCGAAACTGTATGCTTGCAAAGTGGGCTCTCTGCGTGAGTTTTCAGCTTCGCATTCTCACGATTTTGCGCCATGTGATGTCACGCTTGTGGGCATCCGAACGAATATAACGAAAAGAAAGTGGTGGGCACGCACCTGCACGCGACATCAAACGTACTGCAAGGAAACAGACACGCGCACAAGTGCAGCGGTTCCACAAAGATCACATGTCACTCGAGCCGCTGCTGCTGAAACTCTTTCTCTTCCTGCTTGGAGAAAGTCGACGCGGGGGGGGGGGCGAGATGAAGGAGGCAGAGCAGATCGCTTTCTCGCTGCCGGTAAAGCAGCGCTCTCGCCCGCCCAAAACTGTCGGCCGCATGCAGCCCTCTACGGTGATGCAGACAGCGACATGGATGTGTGAGATGAAAGAGTGCAGCGGAGATGTCAGGGTGGGGCACATACACGTAAAACAAAAGGCAGAAACTCCACCGCACCTTTGGAGAAAAAGGTATGGAGACGCTAGCAGCCACGAACGAGGGGCCACAGAGAAGCGCCGCACTGCTGTGGCAAACCGTCGAGCACACTGATATCGAAGCAGTGAGCACTGTCTCAGAGCGGGACCGCTCAGGAGCCGTGGCGAAACAAAAAGAAGAACAAAGAAAAGGGCAAAAACAAAGGGGCGAAACAGCGTGGCAGCTGTGCACGCCGAGGCTCGTCGCTCTCGGCACACATAGCGCGCACGCAAGCCCGCACAAAACTGCTCGCGCAGAGCTGCATCCGCGTGCACAAAAACATACGCGCACGCATAACAGAGAACAGCTCAGAGAGCGGGAGCAGGAAAGAAACGATAGACAGGCGCGAAAAAAAAAAGAGGGGCAGAGGGAGAGGTGAGGGAGGGTACAAAATTTTAGTGACGTGCAAAGTGAGGAGGGAGAGGGCGAGAAGAGTGAGAGACGCGCACGCGCACAGAGCAAAAAAAAAAGAGAGGGAGGGGAAGAGCAACACAAGGACATCCTGGTAACGATGCGATGATGAAAGAGAACTCACACGCGGATATGTATTTGACAAGTAGAGAGGAAAGATAACAATAAGAGAAGACGGCAGTGCCCTTTCTTTTGTAGTTCTTCAAAAGGTTCCATTCGACCACAAGCAGGTCCACAGATTGACGCATACAACACTAGTTCATCTGCCTCTGCTCTAATAGAGCCATGCCGCGGCACCGGATCAACCAACACTGTTTGGCTTCGGGCAGCCCACTGCAATTCTACTGCGCACAGCGCACGCGGGGTGCACGATTGCTCTCGGCATCGCCGCAACGTAGCGAAGGCGTAAAAGGAATGTTTCGCTAAAAGGTAGGCGCATCCTCATATTTGTCGAATCGCCCACACGGTGTTTAGTGAGCTGGTACAGCCGCGGTCATGACCGCACGTCTCTTCGGCACAGCGCTAGCCCGGGCCCTCTCCGCCGACGCTAGGAGTCCTCCAGCCGTCTCCGAGGGCCGGCTGCATGCTGCGTGGCTTCCCCGCAGAGTGGGTGCCAAACCCTGATGCCACGCACTGAGGTGGCCGGCAGCATCGATGAAATGGGGAGAAGGAGAAGAAGGGAAGCAAGAAACAAAGACACAGAACCGAAAAGCACAGAGATTTGCGCAGGCCAATGCATACAGCCCTGGGCGCACACGCGCACACGCACTCTTTCGTGTATAAACCAAGAGCGCTGCATGAGTGATAAGCCCCCACTCGACAAAAAAAAAGAGTCTCTTAGATGTCCCTTTCCACCCAAACACGCAGAAAAAAAAGGCGGTAAAAGGGAGCGATAAAGCGCTGCCTGTGGACAGCTGTATTACGCTCACGTTTTCGTGCGCGTGCCCGCTTCTCTTCCTTTGTCGGGGTCCGTACTGCTCTTCACGAGTGTTGGTCCCTTATCAGAGGAGAGGAGCGAGAGGAAGAGAGACAACATGAAAGTACAGCAGCCATAAAATCAAAGAATCGGAAGAGCATACATGGCAACGGGAAACAGAGAACGAGTATGAAGGCGGCTTAATATGGAGGTGAAAAATGAAGCCAACGCAAAGCAAGCGGAGAGCCAATCATCGAGCACGCAAGAGGACAATACAGGATTAAGCGAGCATAACAACTGAAAAAAAAAGCAAAAAGGGGGCGGTGAGCGATTCAAATAAAGTACAAATAGCAAAAAAAAAAGAAAGACATGCCACATTTTCCTATTCAACATTTTTCGCGTTTGCGTGCGAGGACACGTGGGGTTGGTGTGCCGAAGCACACCCACAGCTGAGGGAGTGCGCGTGCTCAACAGGAAGAAACGATCGCAGCAGCAGACATCTTTATTGATACATGTCACGAGCCGCCCGCTTCCCATCACCACCACCTTCAATCCATCTCCTCATGCACAACGCGCAGTCTCCCTTTCCGGTTCTGCACCTACGCCGCGCCCCTCCCTTACAGGCATCACAATGCCAGCCTGAATGTGACTGGAGAATACGCGAAAAAAAAAGAGCGAAGAAAAGGAGAAGCGAAGAAAGCATCGTTGGACGCGTGTGCGTTTTCCTCAAACTTCAAGGGCATATGAGAAGGAGACCCCTGCAAGTGCGGCGGTGGCGGGGGGGGGTGCAAAAACGGGGCGGGATGGAGGGAGGAAGGTAAGGAAGCAAAGTGGTGTGCACACAACGCGTCAATTCCCATCCCCGTAAGGCGCCGACGCATAAGCAGGCAGAGCAACCTGCGGAGCACGATCTGTGAAACCAACCCACAAAAAAAAAAAGAAAAGCGTGGCGACTCTCACGAAGCATTTATACGTAGAGGAGAGCAGCCAGTAGGTGAGGGGGTGCCGCAAGCACGCGAAGGCGGCACAAAGGGAGAAAAAGGAAGAAAAAAAAACAGGGCTCAACACAGTGCGGAAACGATAAACCACCTAAGGAGAACGCGAAACAAGGGTGGCGCCACACAAGAACTGGGAAAGGCAGAGAAACGGTGGAGTGCATGCAGCGCAGGGGCCACAAACACGGAGATACGAAGAAGACAAGCCCCAATGGGGAAGGAAAAGAGTGAGCAAAGGCCGATGCAGTTCACAGCGAAAGGGCGAAGAAGGCGGAGGCACAGAGAGCGACAGAGGGGAAGGCGCGAAGGAACAAAAAAAATAGAAAACAGAAAGAAACCCAACGAAAACGACGGAAGCGTAAGAAAGAAAAAAATAGTCTTATTGACACCAAAGAGAGGCGTATAACGAAAGCATGCTTCTTGCTTGCCTGAACGCGTGGCTGATCAGAGGCAGGTGTCGACATCATGGAACAAGCAAGCAAGCAAAACAGAGAAAGGACGAGAGAGAGACAGAAACAGGGCAGAGGAGTACACAAGATGGGGTGGGGTGGAGGGTGGGTGCTCGGCAAATGGGAAAACAGGAATAATAGTAAAAAAAGGAAGCGGTGAGCGAAAAGAAGAAGGCACAGAAAGGTATGAAGAGTTGAAAGCACACTAGACGAGCCAAGAGAGTTGAAATACAAGAAGGGAGGAGCGGCACCACCACCGCGAAGAAGGAAGTCATGACATCACACCGAGGCGGCTTTAACAGAACCCTATGAAGTAGCGCATGTGTGTATCGGTGAGGGTGCAGGTGGGAGAGCGGGCCTTCCATGACTGTGCTACCTGTGTCTTTCCATTGAGCCTTCTAAAATGCAGCTGTTCGTCGCTTCACCCGAGGAGCTGCAAGCCTCGCCCAGCAGAGCGCGGAGGGAAGCACCAAAGTACGAAGGCGCAAGCCCAGAAAGGCCGCGGCACAGAGTGCGAGAAAACGAAAGCGCACCGTGCAAAAACGCACGCAGAGCAAAAGTGCGGAGTGGTGAGCGGTGACGGCAACGAGCGGCACAGAAGAAGAACGCATTGCACGTAGAGTCTGAAGTGTCCCCACCCGCACACGGTCGGCCAAGCACGAGGAGACAACGATTTGTCGCCACGCCAAAAAAAAAAACACAAGGCAGAACACTGAGAAAGACGATGAGTGCCCATCAATCGCCGCATCTCTCCACCGCACTCAGCTCTGCTAGCGGCCTCGACACGAGCAAGCCCCCCTCCCACCACTACCAACACCGCCAAAAAAAAAAACGAGATTTGAATAGTCGAAATAAAATCCCGAGGAAGAAAAAAAGATGCGCGCATACAGGCATACACAAAAAATATCCCCAAAAGGAAAGAAAACGGCTGAAAAAAAACGAAGAAGCAGTGGCCAATACAGACGGCGGAGAAGCAATAAAGAGAGAAAAAAAGGGCAAACATGTAAAACAGGTCACACGCGCACGCGGCGTTAGGGCCCGCCAAGGAGGCCGATGAAGACGGATACACCCACAACGACGCGTGGAGGCGGTGAAAGACAGAGACACATCGGACGCATCATAAGCCGAAAGAGGAAACAAAAAAAAAGGAAAGACCCAGCCAATGCGGCACTGCACTGATGCCCCGAAAGAAAAGGAGAAAGGAAAGAGCCGAAGAGCGCTCGGCACATACACGTCGAACGGCCGATATGCACTCACAACAAAGTAGAAGCTGATCCGTTGATCAACCTGAAGGCCTCTCCATCTGCTACGAAACCTTCTCTTGCCTGCCCGTTGGTATGCGCAAGCGAATGTGCAACATTGATTTCAGCACTGATAAAAAAAAAAGATATGAATCCCCGGATGCTCCGCAACACGCTTGCCGCGAAGAAAGAAATCCAGAGGCAACCTGATGAACGGGAAACGATAAAAAAGAAACTGCGAGGAAAGAGGTGAGCAGGCGCACGCACATACAGTGCTCCGCACACGCTTTTCGGCGCACAGGCAAGCGGCCAAACACTCTCTCCGTCGACCTCGCTCATCTCTTCCATTATGAAAACAAGAAGTGCTCTCCTTTCAGGTTAAATCTTTTTTTTTTGATGGCGAAAGAACCCTGTGTATTACTCAACTTCCACAAAACATAGCCGAGTTGATTCTTATCTTACGTTTTTCTTCGTGTCGTCGCAGATGCTGTGCCGCTCATGAGTTTCTTCGTCGCTGAATGTGTATATATCCCTTTATCATCGGGGCAAGCACAGTTGTCGGGAAGCGGGGACTCCCATCAAGAGCAAGCAAAAACGGAAAAGTCCCAGCAATACCATCGCAGGTGCTCACTACAACGGCACACGCATAGAGAGAAGATCAGGCGAGGAAGGAGAAAGGTGCGACTTTAACACGGAAACAAAACGTCGAAATGTGAACGAATAAGGCAGTCACACACACACACACAAAAACATGCGATAGGAAAGACTCAAAGTAAAAAAAAAGAACGAGTAGCAGACGCCCTCAGTGAGGGGAGTTGGCTAGAACACAACTCAGTCGGTGCAGATGAGGGAGCTAAAGAAGGCAAATCCGTATCATCACACACACCAACCCGCACATACACCGAACACCCGCTCGAGCTCTCTTGGATGATCGCTTTCCTTATTTCAAGGACAAAAACATGCACCTCCCCTCCCGTGAGGTACCCGACACTACGCATCTCTACGCCTTTGCGCGCAGCCTAGACTTTTCTTGAGAGCACTGCGACAAACACATGCACGAATCTCCCGACCAGAGGTCCTTTTCGTCCCGCTTCTTGCCTCATTCCTCCGTCGCGCTGTGCTAGGCAAGAGAACTGTCTACACAAAAAGACTCAGTTCGATTCGCGGCACGCCTTTTCACTGCCGCCGGTGACAGTCTTCATCGAAATACACGCACAATTGGTACACTTTTTCTTCTCGCCGCGCCCATTCTCTGCCACAGAACGTGGGCCAACCTCCACTCTACTCCCGCCCACCCAGGGCTCGCCACAGGCCTCCACCACCGCGTGTGGGGCGAAGCAGCGCTTCACACGCGCGCTACAAAAATGCCAACACAGTCATTTCAGAACGGCCTGCGCCTCAAACTCCGCCCACCACCCCGCGCTGCGCAGGTCGCCTCACAGCCGCTTCCCTCACCAGTGGGCCGTGTGAGGGCCCGGGGCGAGACAGTCGTTCAAGTGCCGTGGGCACCCTGCCCATCACGTGGATGGGCACAGACCTGTTCACAGTCGCAGGTCGCCCCGACGCCACGCCGTCCAGGGCACGGCCGCCCACATCAGCAGGGATGCATCGCACTCGCCTCCCCCCTACGTCGTAGGCACCTGGCCCGGTCACCACCTCAAGTGGTTCGGCATTTGGCAGGGATATAGGAGGGCTGCTTTGGCCTCCTCCACCCACACAGAGGGTGCGGGGCCGCTGGGCCCTGAGATGCCACGCGCGGAGGTGTGTCTCCCTCGCCGTCAGTGAACACGACCGACTTGCCGGCGACAACGGCCAACACGTGGAGGCGGAGTGGACTAAACTGGAGATGAGCGTCCAGTACGGGCCATGTAGACAGAAGTGATTACGCAGAGGTGCATTGGGGAGAGGAGTCACAGAATAAGCTCGCTCACGAGTGACGTTTAAAGGTCCGGGAAGAAGGGCGATGACGTATCGTGACGGTAATCCCGCTATCCAGCGCGTGTATCGTCGTCGGCCCCACAAACGTCTCACAAGTGCACCTGGGAGCAGCCTCGAAGCCAGATCGTTGCGCAGCTACACGCTGCGTGTTCGGCAAACACCACATCTCTGCCAAATTGAGCGTACACTGGGAGTGGCTTGTGCGACTCGTCAATGTGGTGCCAACTCTGCACGGCATCTCCATCACACGCTGTGTGTCTGCACCGGCGCAGTCGACGGCATCCATTTCGCTGGCACAGCGCCCAAGCACCGGGGACGCGGGGTCTTCGGAACGAGACGTCACCGCCTTCACGCAGGTGCCGCTCTGTGACCTTTCTGAACCGCCGTACCGCCACGAATGCGGTATGTGCGCGATTCGCGCTGTCCGCGTCTTCTGCGTGTAGTCCTCTGACAGCTTCCCCATTAGCGGGATGCCACGGCACTGGTGGAAGGCACAGGTGTTGTGCACCGCGAGCAGTGCAGCCTCTGCAGCGCCTTGCTCGGCAAAGGTGATGAAGACGATGCGGCGGCGCTCCGTTGCGTCGATCAGCGGGGCTGTGTCGTTGTGCATCGTCACCTTCCTCACAGAACCGTAGGGACTCACAAGACGGACGAGATCCTCCTCGGCGACCTCCAGCGGCACGTTGCGCAGGAACAGCTTGTTCATCTTCAGCCGCTCCTGCCCAGCTGGTGTGTCGTCGTGCTGCTGCTTCGCCCACTGCACAGACACCGTCTTGCCCAGCAGCGGCATGCCGTGGGCGTCACGCATCGCGCGCAGCGCCTCCTCGTGCTCCTCGTAGCGCACAAACGCCGTTCCAAGGCTCTGGCCACTGTAGATGTCGCGCATCACCATCGACGAGGTGATCTTGCCGAAGGCGGAGAAGATCTCGCGCAGACGGTTGTCGTCCACCTCGCGCGGCAGGTAGCGGACGAAGAGGTTCGTGCTGCTCGGCGTGAAGCTGGAACTCTTGTACTGATGTTGAGAATTCTTAGTCATCTTCTTTCTACCGTGTCGAGGACGAAAGGGTAGTTTTAGGGGCGCTGTTGTGTGCAAAATGGGGAAGCGGGGACGCTGATCGGGCCCCGATGTATGCGAGGTGTTCCGGTCTGGGTGTGAGTGAGTGGCGCGACGCAGATAGCGTGGCAGAAAGCTCTGGACACGTTTCTGCTGTTGTTGTCCTTGTTTTTCTTTGTTGTTTTTTGTGTGTTTTAGCGCGCGTGAGAAAGAAAGATTGCTGTCACGAGAGAGAGATCGAGGTGAAAGGAAGAGGCAAAAATGAGAGGCGCACAATGAGTTCACGGAATGCAGACGCCCCCCCACACACACACACAAACCCACGCAGAGGGGGGCGCGCGCCTTTCGCTGTACTGTAAACGTAGTACTGTGGATGCAGCCGCTCTTCTCCCGTTGTTCTCGCTGAAGCGCGTCCTCATGTGACAGTGCGCGCGCGTTTAGGGTGGCGCTTTTTAGCGTGGCTTGTTGCTGTTTGCGTAGGCTGAGAGGTGTGCGCAAAGGCACGCAGCTGCGGTGCCTGGAACGGTATGTGTGCGTGCTCACGAGGCAGGAAGTGAGCATGGAGGTTTGTATGGGTACGCGCATTGGTGCTTACATGTGAGAGTCCAGCGTCAGGCCGTGGGCATGTGAGCATGACGGGAAGCTGCAGAGTTCAGAAGAAGAGAGGGACATGTCACAAGACACGGGGTTTGAGGTTAAGGTCGATATTCTGCATTTTGGAGAGACGGCAAAGACGCATGTCAACCCCGGCGCAAAACTTGCCGCTTGACAACAGCAGAAGCCTTCACCATCTTCACGGATGGGAAAGATTGAGTCGCTTGAGGAGATAAAGAGGGAGGGGGCCGAGAGAGCTCTCATGCACCTCTAGACGCTCCATCGCGTTACATTCCGTCTCTCTGTCTCCCCCTCTCGGAGCTGCGTTGCATTATTCGTGGCTTCCTCCTCATTTATTTCCTGTGCGTCTGTGCGCTCTGCGTGGAAGCGGATGCCTCCAGTTACGGGAGTGGTGATTCCACGCAACTGAAGCACTCGCCTTGACGGCGGGACGTGGGTGGAGCCACATTGGTGGCGGTGTTAACATTCTGTGTTCTCTTTTTGCATTTTCATTCTTCTGCTTTCTAGGAGGACTCTCTTTTTTGTTCAGATCATCATCAGTGCAGCAGCACTGCCCGTGTCTCAGGCCCCGCACCCGTACCGTTCCCTCCATATAGAAATTCTCCTAGCGCGGCAACCACTGTGATACCGGGGAAGGGAGGGGGCGCGCACGGCAGTGACCGGCAAACGCGCATCCTCACTGAGCACGTCGTCGTCTTGTCGAGTGCATGTATTCGCCCGTCATTCTTGCAAGAAAAGCAGGAAAGGCAGCAGGCGAGCGAAAAAGAAACTCGACAGAGAGACCCAGGGGGCATTTACGGAGAAATGGCGACAGAGAAAATAAGAGACGCGAGTCGGTCAGTGTGAGAGCGCAAGTGATCGCACAGGTTCGGCTGAGTTTTCGTCGAGTACGCCTCAAGAGAAATAGCGCATGCGATCATGGAAAGTAGAGGACATGTCACAGCAAACCGACAAGAGGCGAGAAAATAAACGGCACCGCACAAGATGTGGAGGGAAGGCCCGGAGGGAGAGAGAAAGAGGTGGAGAGGGGTAAGGCAGAGGGGAAGAGAAGAGGGTGCGATAGATGATGTCAGGGTCCAAAAAAAAAGACGTCCGTAGAAGTATTTTTGTTTGTTTTGCCGTCCTTTTCTTTCTTGACTTTTCTGTTTTTTTTTTCCTTGTGTGTGTGTGTGTGTTTTACGTTTATTATCTTCATTTTTGTTTTTGTTTGTGTGTGGGGGGGAGGGGTGGAGGGGGCGAGTAGGCACGTGTGTAGTGGCGGTGGCGGTGGAGAGGACTTGTCCAACGAGAGAGGGCCAAAACAACAAAAAAAAAGGATGAGGAAAGATCAAAACGAGGAAAAAAGAAGAGAGCGGCGGTGCAGAGCCGTCCCACGTAAGTCACACATCATGAAGAGCGAGAGAGGAGGAGTCGAGAGGGGCAAAGGCGAAGCACGAAAACACAAATAGACGCAAAATTATAAACGAGGAGAGGGTGAGGGTGAGGCAAAAAGAAAACAAGGGAGCCATACAGGAGATCAGAAGACTTACAGGAGAGGAGAGGAAGGCAAGGCCAGGTGGCTACAGACAAAGACAACAACACGAAACAAGGTAAAGAGCACAGGCCCACAAAAGGAAGAGGAAAGAAGAGCTCAAGAAACAAAAACAAGGTTGTGTCGTCCTTTTTTTTTTCGCTGCTGCTGCTGCTGCTGCTGCTGTCATTGAAAAATTTCGTGGAAGGAAAGACGCTGGAGGCAAGAACGGTGGTGTACCAAGAGCTTTCGTAGGGCAAGCAAGGAAGAGGGTCAGAGTGCTACGAATGAGTGCGTGTGAGCTCTTGTGTGTAGGTACGTTGGCAGGTAGCTCATACGGTCATGCAGAGATGCGCACACGCCACGTTACCCCTTTTCCATGAAGCACTGCCTACGTGTGCAGCAAGAACTCTTCGCTTCGAGCCCTCGTCGCGTTGTCGTTTCCACCGTTGTCAAGCACTCCCACGCGTACTCATCCGCACACGGATGCCAATCAGCAGTGACGCGCGCACCCGCGAATGCACGCACACGTGCATACACAGAGATACGGCAAGCGTACGCCGCAAAACACAGACCCTGGCGAGAGTGACAGAGTAACGGAGCCACAGGAAGGTAGCAGCGCGGAGCCGAAAGAAAAAAAAAAAGATGCGTCCATTTGCTATGCACGCGGATGGTGCAGGGAAGAGACAAGCTTGATGGGGGCGGGGCAAAGAGCTCATTGGCGCGCACCTCGTGCACTTATTGGAAAGGGTGCGAAGACGAATAATGTAAATAGGAACAAAAAGATAGCACACACATGCACAATACCACCGTCTCAGCAGCAACACGACGCCAAAACTAAAACACAGCAGGGGAAGGGGTGAAAAGGAGCGGAATGAAGGAAACTGGAAGAGAAACAGAATAAGGAAAATTTGTGACAGAGAAGACGAAGAGTGCCTGGCGCGCATCGCCCCTTACGTCGCCCGCCGCCTCCCGCCTCTCTCCAGTCCATTAGCTGCTTCCCGTGCTTGCTGTTGTGTTTGGGAGGGGGCGCATGCACCCCCTAAAATGCACACTCAGAGCGTGTGGGGAGAATGGAAGAAAGGAGAAGGACATTCGCCGCTGGGGGTTCGAAAAAAAAAATGCAAGGACAATGGAGACAGATGGAGTGGCAACGGGTAGAGGAGGGGGGGGGATGGCGGTGGCGAGAAGAGAAGCACGTGCAAGCGAGGAGGAGGGGTGGCGTCACGAAAGCACACGCAAGCAATGAAGGAGAGCTTTGAAGCAAAAGGAGGCACGACATGAAAAAAAAAAAGGAGGCGAGACGGCAGGCCCTTCATCACCCCACCGAAACAGAATACAGACACGCACTAGTAAGAGAGCCCGCTGGGGCAGAGAGGTCAGGGCGCTCGGCATGCTGCGCAGCGGCACGCGCATACAAAAGCGCATACACAAGAAACACCGGATCCTTTGGCCTCCCCGTTTCGCTCTGTGCCTTCCCCACAGCGGTGCGGAGGAGGAGAGGAGTAAAGAAGGAGGGAACGTGCGTAAGAAGGATGTGGGCACGAAAGCTGAAGCTGAACGGTGATGAGCTCCAATCGCACGGCATTCCTCTTTCCTGGCAGGGAACAACGCCAACGAGGGCTCGCCAGTGTCCGTGTTTTGGCTTCGTGTCGGCAACCTTCGCTGCCAGCCTTTCACGGCTACAAGATTCCATCTCACCCACTCGCACGATGACGGTCAGCCCTGCAGAGAACCTGGGTAGCATCTATCCACCGTGCCTCGCGTAGCTGCGCGCGCCCTTGCAGCGCGCGCGTCCTCTTGATATAGCGAGGAGAAAGAAAAGCCAATCAGAGTAAGAAGTGAGAGAAAGCAGAGACGAAGAGAAAGCGCACACAAAGACGCTGCGCCAGCGCGTCTTCGTCAGCACAACAGACGCGACAAAAAAAGGGGAAACAAAAAAATTAACAACGAACATAAGAAATGACCAAGATCAAATACAGGAGAAGCTGTGAATAAGCGTCTTGAACGGGAGGCGAACGGAGCGCCGCTCATTCAACGGCGACGAAGAAAAGAAAAAAGAAGTGATGTACGTCTGCTAGCCGTTGTCCTTCCCTCCACGTGTACTCCTGCAATCACGGCGCGCACCAGCACAGGAGCTGCGTGCTGGAGTGAGTACTATAGCAGCACTGCCGCATGCAGAGAGGTCTCGCCCTCTTCCTCTCTTCTGGTCATCATAACTTTGTGCGGCAGACGCGCGCGCCCACGCACAACACCACTACCACCACCCGCGCCAATGCAAGAGCACCGCGAGAAGAAAGAGGAGCGCGCAGCATATGTACAAGGCAGAGTAGAGGGCAGGTGGACAACGAAAACACTCATGAAACGGCTATGGGGGTGTTTACGCCTTTGAGCGTAATGCAGCTGGCTTGGTAACGCGTGGCATCTCTCCCTCTTTCTCACGCTTTTCTCCTGCCCCTTTCCATCTGACGATGTTTTGATCCGAGGCGCATTTGCTTGTGTACGCTGCGAGAAGGCGACACAGATCGGTGTAAGCGGCGTGCAGCTGATAACGTAATCGAACGCACACCGACAAAAAAAAGACAGACAGGAGACACAGGCGGAGAAGGAGCGGTCAAAGAAAGCGCGCGCGGCATTCATTTTCTACGTCTGGCGCGGCGTCCATTCCGTTTCTACTCCGCATCTGTTTCTGTGTGTTTGTGTGTGAGTATGTGCCCATTTCGATGGCGCGGAAAAAAAAACAGACCGCCGAGAAGTTCTCCGCAGGGCGGGGACGACCGTACCGCAAGAGACGCACATTGCGAGTGGAAAAGCAAAAAAACACGATAGAAAAGAGCAGCACAGCGCTGAGGCACACACAAGGGACAAGAAAAAATGAAGATGGAAGAAGCTCACGACCAAAGAACGCGGAGAAGAGAGAAGGGCAACTGTATGTGTCTGGGTGTGTTCTTCGTACTTAACCTGATCCACTCCGTACGCATACCTACACAAAAAGAGGTACAGAGACCGACGATTCGACTCCTTTTCTGCGGTTTGCTGCTTCTCTATCGATCCTTTTTTTTTTCACTGTTCGAAGCACGAGACCTGTCGATGCGCTACTCTGCACTTCTGTGGGCATTTCCCTCACCGTCTCATCCCATTCTGGTGCTCTCGAGGAGAGGGGGGTGCGTTAACGGCGCTCTCCTCTCTAAGGGAGATGAACGCTCGCTGCCCTGTCGCGAAAAGGGGTAAGAAAACGAAAAGCAAAGAGATATTTCCGACGTTCACACACACACACACACACACACACGGACAGAGAGGCGCATCGACGCACATCGGCACACCACCAAAGAACAAACAAAAAAAAAAACGAGAGAAAGAGCGTTGCCATCAGGGCCGCTCACCTTTACTGCCCGCCGAAAGGACTCAAAAAAAGAAGCAAGAAAACATAAAACGAGCACGCTGCGCGAGTACCAACATAGATGTACAACGAGGCTGTAGAGGCGACCCATGCGCGTGCACATGTCTTGACACACAAAAGCACACCAACGCACACGCAAAAGGAGCACACTGCGAAGAAAACGATGTAAACAACAACGAAAAAGGAGAAGTAAGGTTTGGTAGAAAAAGGCACAAAGACAAGGCTGTGTACAGCACGGAACCTCTGTCGTACACCGAGTGATCAATGAAGAGAGAAGCGTGACGGAAAAAGGCGAAACGAAGGAAAAGGGGAGACAGCAATCATTAACCAGCGCGTCCCCATCGCTCTAATCCAACGCAGACGGACGGGGAACATCTGAAGAGGCGGCGCGACAAGTATAGCAAGAGGACAGTGCCATAAAACACGGGCACACAGTTTTCGAAAGAGATGGCGAAGCCACAGCAAGAGAAGTTCTTCTGTGCATTGATGCGCGCAGACGTGCGCCACATAAAGGCTGCAACGTGTAGCGCACATGCTCCGACACCTACATATCGGAATCGCTATCAAAAACGCGGCATGCGCACATCCCCCGCTAAGCACCAAAACACCGAAGCCACAGCGCACACCTCCAAGAACGAAATCCGTAGAACGGAGAAGTGAACGGCTAGCGCACACATGCACACGCACGCAAGACGTAGAAAACAAAAAAAAGGCGACAATGCGCGACGAAGAGGCATCGAGCTTTTCTCCCCTCGTCCGCCGCTGCCCTCCTCCAGCCTCACGCGACGAGAGCCCCGCACGTGAGCGTCGTCGGGTATACACACACGCGCCCCCCCCACACACACACAGAGAGAGAGAAGGAGACTCGCCGCATTGTGCACATTCCCAGCAGCAACAGAAGGGGAAGGGGAAGGGAGAAGAGCCTGCAAGTAATACCGGCACGCACCAAGAGGCACGCAGAGAAAGCCGGGGGTTGGCCCTGAAGTCAGGGAGATGAAAGAACATGCACATTTTAATGCCCAGCAACGAAAAGAAAACACAGCACACGGGAACCAAAGAAAAAAGCGAAGGCGAGACGGAAGAAGGTGCTGAGGAGTCAGCGCCGCGTTAGCAGACCGACTCTGCGGCGAAAAACACATGCACAGAGCGATGCGTGCAGATAGACGGTTCCATCTGGCACACACCCACGCCTTCAGACTCAAACGCACGTCTCATCGTGTTGTGGACACTGGACAAGAGGAGCGAAAAAGAGGGAGTTTCCGCGCATCCAGGGGAGTGAGAGCGCGCCGCGAGGCGCTCGATGATAGGCGAAAGGTACCAAAGAGGCACGAAAATGCGCGTTTACGGACCACAAAAGAAAGTCTTCCCGCGCCCTTGCCTTTTTCTTTCCGTCCGTGCGCAGAAGCCCTCTTCGCACCCGTGGATTGCCGAGTTTGTCATCTCGCCTGCCTTTGCCGTCACGCTAGGTCGAGCTGATGAACCCAAAGCAGCGGAAAGACCGAATACACCTTTGCCGCGGTGAAGCCATTCTTGGCTGCCTCGCGAGCCATCGCCACCTCCCGCCCCGATCCGTCTCTTCTGTCTCTCTCTCACACGGAAGCTGTAAAGCATCGCCGCTCCACATCAGCTGCGGCGATGCACCTGCATAAGACATGAGGGTCACAAAGAACAAAGGAAACAAGGAAGCTGCCGCCAAACACCTCGACGCTGTCCGACGCAGCCAAAATACCCCGAACGAGGTCACCATGACAGATATCTACACGACACGGTGCCCCCCCGTGAGAAGCAAAAAAAAAAACCGAAAGAACACCGAGAAGGGCAGGGCACTCGCCGTCGAACACCGTCGGCTCGCGTTGAGTCCTTCGCGCTCGCTTGCCGGGGCTGCATCGCTTGTGCCCTCCCTCCCTGTGCGATACAGGCTCATCCGCAGGATGCGATGGGCCGCGGAGCGCAAAAAAAAAGCTAAAAATGCACGCGCACAGACGCATACAATGGACCTCGTAACGCAAAAACACTTCGTTCATGGGTCCGTTGAGTGGACAACACGTCGGGATATATGTGCAAGCAATCATAGCTCATGTACCGGTGCTGCACTGCGGCCAAGTCCTGGCCGTCGAGCGGGTTCCTCCTGTCCTTCCTCGTCCGTTCCTCTCGTTGCTTGCGGCGCGATCAGCGTCAGAGGGGACTCGGGCGGACAGCATGCCTTGATTCACAGCGGGCCGCGTCCAGGGTCCTGCGCTTGAGCGCGGAGGCCGGTGGCGCCAGTTGTGCGGGTAGCAGGGCGGCGCCCATGCAGATGCCGCATGAGTGCAGGGGGGATGTTGCGCAGCCCCAGGTTACAGCCCCCCCCCCGAAGCCCCGTGCACGGCCTGTATACCATGCTTCGCCCCCGGTCGCCTCAAGCCGCGGCGCTCCATCATCTCGCGTGGGGGGCCTCTTCACGCGGAAGTCCAGAGGACTCGATGGTGCTTATCGGACTGCTCTCGTCGTGCTTCCGGCATCTGCGCCTCATGAGCCTACGCGGTCAGACTCAGGGGGGGGCGCCGCATGCCTCGCACACACATGCGCCGTGGCGCTGATCGGTATAGATCTCTTCGCGCCCTCCTCGGTCATCGCTCTTGCGCTGCTGGCCTCTGCCTGCTTTGCTCGGGATGTGGCACACCGTGCCAGCTACGGCTAGCCGCACGTGTGCGCGGTGCCCGCATTCCCGCATATTGGCGCCTGATTCAGGACGGCGCTGTTGCCTCGGGGGCTCGCTGCCGTCATCTTGCAGCTTCTGTCAATGCCATGGACGGGGCGTCTCTGGATAGCGTGCTCGCATGCGCTGCGACAGGTGGGGCCGCCGTTATGCGTCGGTGGCGGCATGGGGCATTCTGCCTTCCTCTGAGCTCCCGCACGCCACTCGCAGGGGTGCGCGTGCCAAGCGGAAGGGAACCGCGGATAGACATGCGCCTGCACACAGAGAGCTCACACCTTGTCCTTGTGAGGGCGTACAGGGGGTGGGGGTGGGGGCGGGGGGCAGCCCTAGACACACAACCCGGGAAGCCCGGGAAGCCCGCGCAGCGCGCGAGAGATGTGCGTAGTCACAACACTGCGTGCAGAGCCATGGTGTGAGGAACGACGTGGGTTGCGACACCCACGCTGAGCGATCCGCGACTCTTGCGTAGCATACCGCGCACCACACACCAGGCAGAACGCCCTCATCGCAACCGCGGTCGGGTGCGTGGCTGCCGCAGTGCTAGCTGTGTCGTTGGCAGCACGTCATCTTGCCGCTGCCGGAAGCCGAAGTACGGACAGATGCCCGTGTCAATGTGGAGAAAATAAAAAAGAAAGGTGATCGAAACGGGGAAGCTGAAAAAGAAGAACAAAAGCGCTAAAAGCCGTCGGCTCGTCGTCCTTTATGGTGTACATGGCATGCGAGTTGGTAAACGGAAAAATAAACCAATCTAGAAAAGGAAGAAAAAGCACGGATGACAGAGAATCACGCGCCCACACACACAGACACACAGACACAGACGACGAAATGAGTAGGAAGGGTGTGAACGAGGCGAGGGTGTGCGGACAAACGAGAAATCCTGTCGGCAGAATAAATGCGCCCCATGCATACACACCGAGACAGAGACGCACCCATCGCGTCGACAACGCAGGGAAAGGAGAGGATTCGAAAAAATGAAGACATCGAAACAGATCCAAAAGAAAAAAGAAATGATCTACGGACGTGGCGCAGGGTCGAAGAGGACACGCACAGACACCAACTACTACAGACGCAGAGAACTTCGTGTTGTTCTGCGTTTTTGCTCCTTTCCTCTTTTGCCAACGTTTTGATGCGTACATGATTTCGGCGCTCCGTTTTTTTTTTGGCCGTTTCTTCTCTCTGCTGTTTCGTTGTGTTCTGAACGCCCTCGCACTCTGTGCCACGCATGCCTTCCTCTCCATCTTTTTTTTTGTTTTTTTTTTCCTTCGACATCGCTTCAGGCGTTTTATTTCTTCGTCGTCTTCGCTCCAGCGGCGCACTGGGCCCTTCTTGTCCTCCTTTCCGTTCTCCCGAAAGTCGGGCGCGCTAGGTCCTGGCATTGTGCCACTGGTGAGCGGTATCGCCACCTCGCCTGGTGGCTGGCGATCAAGCCTGAGAATAGTGGTGGCGAGCAGCAGAGAAGAGAAGCAAGAAACGAAATAGAAGACGAAAAGCATCGCTCAGGTCGCCAAGAGCGCATGCGCACCAGCAAGGGTCTGTGTATGTGTGTGTGTGTGTGTGTGTGTTTGCCTACGTGGTTTTACTGTTCTTTTTCTTCGATAAAGGCGGGGGAGAGAGAAAGGCACAAAAAAAAACGAGGCCGGCACCGCTGGCAGTGGTACCGCAACAAAAAAAATGCAGCAGATAGAGAAAAGCGGAAACAAGTTGTGGGAGGAAGAGAGAAAGGGGGAGGGCGGCGAGAAGGATGATGACGCAGGCAACAAAAGGAAAAGGTGAAAAAGAAACACCGACAGAGGTGCGCGCGGGCGACAAGAGAGTTCGTCACCACCCCCGAAACACGCACACACACGACAACGGCAGTGGCGCCCACAACACCAGCTGATAGAGAAAGCACACACACGCGTAAGAAGGGGGAGAAACATGTGCGCGCACAAAGGAAAAAAAAACAACGGAAGCATAAAGCGAAGAGAAAGTGAGTGCATGCACGCGTGCACATCAAGAGAAGCGAAGAGGGCCTGCTCAAGCACCGCTGCAGGGTGCATGCGCACACGTACACAAGCGCGGCACTACCGGGGTGGCGGATCATGGGGAGAGGCAGGGGCGGAAGGGAGGGGCAGTATTTGGTGGACGGTAGCGGTGCAAAAGAAACGCGAAAAACAGCAGGAAGACAACCAAACCGCGCGGGAGCACTGGAGAGAGAGCCGCCACAAACGAAAAAGTCACCCTCTTGTCAAGTGCGGGTGGAAGAGGGTCAGTCGACGCGGACGACAGCGCGCAACAAGACAGGCGAGGAGGAAAAGACACAGAATTAGAGGCAAACTCGAACGAAGAAAACGAAAAAACTTTCGCCAGAAAGGTCGCGTTGGACGGAATTCCTGCAAAAGAATGCGGGCATTCAACGCGTGAGCGTTGAGGGGCAATGGGGCGATAAGTATGTACCCACGAGGCTTGCATGTGAAGCTGCAGGGACGCAGATTGATCTGCATCTTTCATTGTGACGCTCCATGTACGAGGAGGGCAGGAAATGGTTCACGATGCAGCACATACGTGGTCTCCGTTGATCTTGTGCGCGTGCACTGCCCTGTCCTTTCACCGCTGGTACCTCACCAGCGAATGACACTCGCTCGCCTTCGACATCCCCACCAGTGCCACAGCCCGGAATCACGTACAACTCCTTCCATTCAGCTGCTCCACCGGGGGGGGGAGCAGCCCTTCATCCTCCCATATTCGTGCCGACTGAGAATGTTTATGATCCTCCTGTGTGCAGATGCACTCGAAAAGGGCGATGAAGAGACAAGTGGGAAGGGACGGAGTGAAGGAGCAAAACCCAGAAAATAAATCTAAACAAGAAAAAGCACGTCGTCTGCATGGAAAAGAGACGTAACAAACAAAAACGCACACACACACACGCAAAGAGAGACGGGCAAGGAATGGATGAGGCGGCGGGTGGCGGTGTAGGAGGAAGGAAGCGGAAAAGGCCGAGAGAGAAGACGCAGTATACTGAACGTCCCTTGCAGCCCGTCCTCTCACTCCCAGGCAGAAACTTCTCTCGCGCACCAGCGTATATTAGTGTGTGGGTGTGCGTGTGTGTTTGCATTTTTAAGTTTCTCCTCTTGGAAAGAGGGAGTTTCCCACCGACGGAGGTAGCTGCATGCTCACTCTCTCTCCACAGAACATCGGGTGCTTGGACGAACTCTGGTGTTCAAGTGCTAGGGACGAAACGACTCGGTTGACAGAAAGACGGGCCGGCAAGCAAGAATAAGAGGACGGAATAAGCACACATACACACAAAAACGGAATGTAAGAAGGCATAAAAAGGTACAAGGGAGAGGAGGGAGGGTGTGTGGCACGAGGCACGGAGGTGCGAAAGAAGTGCATAAGACCCTCCCCCCTCCCCCCGCCTAGACACGAAAAAAAAAAAACATTGTACAGGTGACGGCAGAGAAAATGAAGAGGCATAAATGAGGAGAAGCACCGAGGGAGGATAGAGAGAGAGCTGTCGTCAGTGTGCCCATGTGGCGGTGAGGAAGTGGTGAAGGGGCAAAAAAAGGCAGGGTGAAAGGCGTACCAAGACAAGGGCATGAAACGAAATAGAAATAAAAAGACCCTCCTTCCAAGGAGACAGAGATACATACACACCTCTCGTGATGCATGTCTGTGACATCTCTGATACGGACAAGATCGATGGAGCCATAAAGGGCGCCGCGGGGAGGGAAGAGGAAGGAAATCCAGGGTGTTAACCAACAAAAAAAAAGGCGGAAGATGATGTCCAAGCAATGACGGAGAGAGCAAGAGAAAAGACCCGAACAAAAAAAAAGAGAGAGATGGCAGACACATACAGAGACCAAGAAAGACACGCGCCGTAACGTAACACACACTTGTACGCACAGAGAGAACACAAAAATAAAACTGGAATCGAAAGCAACGAAAAAAAAAAGACGAAGAAGTGTCTCGACATGTAAAGGCAGCAGTGGCGCACAAAACCAAGTAGCACACAAGAGGAGAAACAGAGGATCCACGGACGCTCACGCAGACACACACACGCACACATGGAATGATAGAATGGAAAAAAAAAATAAGAGACAATGTAGCCTAAACGGAAAAATAAAGGGGCACAGAAGAGTAAAGAGCCTGCACAAGAAACTAAAAGACAGAGACACTGAAGAGAAACAATGTTGACGAGCGCACGGACACGAAAACTGAAAATGCAACCAACAAGCGAAAAAAAAAAGAAAAGCGCAAAATAAAAAAGGGGGAGAGGGCACAGCCAGTGGCCACTAGCAAAAAAGCAAGAAATACAAACACAGAGAGTGGAACAGCCAAATATATAAGATGATTACACGCGATGAACATGTTGTGCTCTCGTACGCGTACGTCGAGCAAACAAAGAGATGGGGAAAAAAAAAAGAAACGCACACACACACACACGCATGCATGCACGCACACGCGCACACACGTTCCTCTACGCGACTCTCTGTTATTCGCTTTCTATCAAGCGAGGGAAGGAGGGCGAATAAGTGACTCGGGCAACAAGAGGTGGTGCTAGCGACAGCGAAACAAAAAGGAAAAACAAAGAGTAAAGGTAAGATACGCAACAAAAGAAAAGCAGCAGAGGAGGGTCTAAAAATAAAAGAGGTGGCCGAAGGGAAGACGTCCATAGTTGTGACGTCCGTAGACTTGGGAAGACGGTTGCGCAGATCGGGCATGAGAGGTGTAACATAAGGGGTACAACAAGCGATGTTCAAAAAACACACACACACACACACACACATACAGACATAAACACGAGAGAGGCAGAGAGAGATGAGGCGTCATGCAGGAGTACTCCATATGAGGAGAGGACACGCATGACGTGGAGGAATCAAACGAGAAAAAAAATAGGTAGTCAAGACGAGAGTCGATGTTCACTAATGATGCCCCGCAGCGTGCGCCGCCATAATTGCAACTAAAATAAGCACACAGATACCAAAAAATAAAAGATCCCTAAACAATAAAAGGGTGTTGTTTATAAATGTGTGGGCGGGTGTGGGTGTATCGTCTCCACCTGTTGCCGATAAAAATGCTCTTTATTTTCGTTTCACTGCTCTTAGTAGTTCTCGCGGCCTTTGCATTGCTGTTCCTTCCGCCGCGTGCCTGTGCATGTGCTTTTTTCAAAGCAGATTTGAATACAACCGAACGAGACCGTGACCATGGCAGAGAGTCGCGAGGTATGTCGCTTTTTCATGTAATCCTTGTGTAGGCATGCCTGTATTGATGGCATGTATGTGCCGGCCACGCATGTGCAGCTTTCAGTCTCTGTATGCGGTCCTTTCTTCATGTGGAAGAAGTGACCTGTGGTTTGCATTTTCTGCCCTCTCAGTGACTCACCGTACGCGTGGCAGATTCGCGTTTCGTCCGTCACGGGATATTTTCGCAACTGCACAGCCACGTCTTCCGATCAACAAGAGAGTGCAAAGAAAGAGGCCAGAGAAGCAGCAGAGAGCAATACAGAAAAGAAAAACGGAAAGATAGAGAGAGTCGATGTAGTGAAGGACAACTAAAACGACAGAGGGAACTGCACTTGAATGGAAACAAAATACACAAGACAAAGGCGAAAGGCACACATAAAGCTAAAGAACGAAGAGGAAAGAAAAACGAAGATACCGACACCTATACATCTATATATGCACATATATATATATATACATGCATACACATTCACTACGCACATCCGCGTCCACACATACATGCATGTACACATGTAGACATACATAAAAGAGCTCATTCAAGGAAAAGCACTTTTCCAACACCTCAATGGTTCGCCATGATGAGAATTCTTACCCCCACCTGCAACACCAGCACTGTTGCCAGCATCCCCGAAACAAAGAAAGAAACGAGACAAAACGTGCCGAATAGGCGGATGAGGCGCCGACAAGTGATTAGAAAGCAAAACAAAATACAGTCCAAACAATACGCTGTGTGTCATCTCTCGGCATCCTTCTCGCTCGGCTCGATCGCTCTCTCCGTCCTTCCTCTCCATCTCCACTTTTCTTATGAGCTTGTCGGCGAGGGTGCACGTGATCGGTGCGTTATGCACACGTGGTGGAGGGTGTATTGACGTGTGAGTACAAAAGACGGACTGGCACCTGACGGTCCCCTTTCCGGCAGAGGCAGTCGATACATCACTCTTGGAAAACATATCTATATATATATATACATTGAATAACACATTCGGAGACGGAAAAGAAAAGCATGAGCAGGGCACTCGGCGAGAGCGGAGGAGCATGCCAAGTGGGTTGTCTGCGATGGAGACACACAACAAGGGACACGGAGAGCGAGACGAGGGAAGAGATATCGCCAAAACAGAACAAGACAACGACAGGCTGCGGTAGGGCTACGTGAGCGTTGGCCACACGCACATGCACACGAAGACGAAGACGGAGAGAGGCGAGCACAGGCGAGAAGGGGCAAAAGCATCGAGACGTAGTGGTGGGCGAAGTGGCGGCGGGAGCAGTTGCATGTCCGTTTTGAAAGCCCAGATGTGAGAAGGGGGAGGGAGGGAGGGGTGGGGAGAACAGCAGCGAGGAGAAAGACGCAGAGCGCAGACACAGAAAATCAAAAAGCGAAACGAGGAAGGAACGGCAGGTATTCGTGGTGTCACACGGAAAGATGAAAAGCGCAGAAGCCAATGCACACAAAGACAGATTGAGGCAGGCAAGAACGACAAGCGGCACACCGAAGGACAGCACATGACACTCCACACATGCACACGAATGCACCCATAAAGAAAAACAACAGCATACATGCACATATATACATGCGAGACGATATGCGAAGCGCCACAAAAACAAGAGAAGACAGGAATACAGGAAAGGCAGTACAAGTACAATGAGTCCACCGGCGGGAGCCGTATCAAGACACTTTTTTCTCCTGTTTCCCTCGAAGGTGTCGTCACAACGCCCCTCAGCCCTGGTTGAGATGCTGTCTCATGAGCATCTCTGAGGAGTCGGGCTTCCCAGGGCTTCTTGCGCATCTTCTGTGTCATGTCGTGGCATGGAGAAGCATGGGACAGAAGACAGTTGCCCGCACACACATTGTCCCTCCCTAGTCTTCTCTCGCAGCACTGTTGTTGCTACTTCTGTGCGCTAGACGCAGCATGATGTAGGAAGGCTGTCTGTTTATTCGGTTGCTCTCCTTCCGTGCGAGCTCCGCTTTCATTTCCAGGGAGACACAAACGAAAACAAACGGCAACACGACCACTGCCGGCATCGTCTTGCTGCATGTCGGCACGTTGCCCTGTTCGACTCGCAGCTTCTGCAGCCGCGCGTCCGCCGGAAGGGCACACGCCGTAAGCTCCGGAGAAGCCCTTCTTCTCGCCTACCCTGAGTTCCTCCTCGGGGCGATGAGCGACGCCGCGTACGGATTGTGTCGGAAGACCTTCGGCAACGTCGGAGCCGGCAGGCGAAGAGTTGACAGGCGCAAGGCAGGCGAGTAGCGGGCCATTGCCTCCTGTTCGGCGATGACTCCGTCTGCTTGAGAGCCACCCGCAACGACGGCCGACGGCGAGAAGAGCGAGTCTTCCGCCGCGGAGTCGGAGAGGTGAACGCTGCTCGCCGGTGTCGGGGAGCAGGCACCGCCTACCTGCTTCGCTGTAAAGGTGCAGAAGGCGCAGTCCAACATGGGAGGCAAGTGTGCGTGGTCCGTGAAAAGAATGGCGGGGGCGCGGCTGGGAGCACTGAAGTTTTGGCAACTGCTGTTGCTGCTGCTGTTGCCACTGCCGCCGTTCTTTGCCTTGTAGTCCTCCGACAGCTTTCCCATCAGCGGAATACCGTTGCATGTGGGAAAGGGGCAAGTGTTATGGACGCCACGCAGCGCAGCCTCGGCTGCCCCCTCGTCGGCAAACATGATAAAGGCTATGCGGCGCGCTGGAGCGTGGCGGGCGGCGGGGATCTTGTCGCTATGCAGCGAGGCCTCCGTTACAGTACCGTACACGCGAAGAAGCGCGACCAGCTCAGCCTCCGTAACACCCAGTGGCACGTTGCGCAGGAACAGCTTGTTCATCTTCAGCCGCTCTTGCCCAGCTGGTGTGTCGTCGTGCTGCTGTTTCGCCCATATCACGTTGACAGCCTTTCCACCAAGCCTCTTGCCATCGCACTCCCGCAGCGCGCGTGCGGCGTCTGCGCTGCGGGCGAAGCGCACAAAGCCAAAGCCGCGGCTCTCTCCAGTAAAGATGTCGCGCATCACCATCGACGAGGTGATTTCGCCAAACGGCTCAAAGAAGACGCGGAACTGACTGTCGTCGACGCCGTGGTCAAGAAAGCGGACCAGCAGGTTCAGCTTGCTGTCAGCAGCCGTGGCGACCGACGGGCGGCCACGGTGGTAGCCGCCGTTGTGCTTGTAGCTCATCTTCCTTCCTTTTGCGGGAAAGAATGAATCTTATTCTTCTCCTCTCCTCTTATGCTGCCGCTTCACTGTGTGCGCTGTGCCGCTGCGCGTGTAGGCGACTTTCCTTCGTTGCCTCGTCCGCCCTCTAGAGCAGAGTAACAGCAATAAGTCCTGTCGAGTAGTGCAGACACACGAGTCAAGGACTGACGGGTGACGAGAGAAGGATGGACGGGGGTGCGGGGCGGGGCGGGGCTGCGAAAAAAAAAAGGAAAGAAAGAAACGGAAAGAAATGGAGGATCGAGCGAGTACACGAGTCGGTAGAGTCGACTATATTCGCAGTACTTCAGCGTTGTCACAAAAAGGGCACCGTCACGTCCACTCACGCACGCACAAAACCGGTCTTCGCACCCCTCTCTCACCACGTGCTACTCCACCTGATGCACACGCGCGTGCAAACACTCAGGCACGCAGGCAGAAGGCGTCCTGTCCGCCACAAATGCACGCACTTGCGCAGCTTCAACGCCGGCAGAGATGAATACAGCAGGGTTGGAGCGGTGAAGGGAGGAAGAGGACTTGAGGGGTGGGCCCTGAAGCGCGTGGGGAGGAGACGATCAAGACGCAACGAAAAAAAAGGCAAAGGCGGCCCCAAACGGCGCGACGGATGCCCGTTACGACAGCGCCGCTAAAAGCAGGAGGAGGACTGAGAGACGCGTGGAGAGAAGAAACGCAGCAGGAAAGCACGCGAGCACGGCAAACATGCAAGAGGCACGGAAAAGCAGAGAGACGTGCAGGAAGAGCAAAATAGATGTAAAATAGAAAAAAGAGCAGACTCACAAGAAGAAACGCAAGCGGGCACGCGGAGCGAGGGACGACCACGAGACAAACACCAAAGACACACAAAAAAAAAAGGGCAAAGAAAATTTGTGTCGCGCGGGAAACAAAACGCAAAAGCCAAGCGGCAAGCAGAAGAATCCACGGAGAAGGACAGATCGTTGCGTCGGAGGCAGATTTAACAGGAACACAACACGGGAGAACAAGGCAGGCAAAAAGAAAAAGAAAAAAGATGGGTGGAGAGGTGTGCAGAGGACGTTACAGAGTTACTCTGTGAAGCAAAATAAGAAAAAAGCGAAAAAGATTAGAATGCTGAACAAAACAAAGCAAAAACAACACAAGGCACGTGCACACAAAGTATGCAGCACGAATAAACGTCAACACCGACGCGAGGCGGCAGAGGGAGCGCGCACGAGTGTAGAGAAAGACTACCACCACGACAAGAGAAGAACAAAAATGAGTAACAGAAGCCACTAGGAACGCAAAGAGGCCCCTCCAAAAAAAAAAAGAAAGAAACGGAAGCACAGTGAGTGAGAGAGAGCTCAAACAACAGCAGCCAGAACGAGAGACGAGCAGATCAACGTACACAGTAGAATGGAAACGAATAAAAAAAATTGTATAGAAGATAGGATTCACGTGAAACAGAACAAAATAAATACGAAAAAGCGAACGGAGAATAGAGATGTTTAGTAGTAGTAGTAGTGATAGTGAGGCGTGTGTGCGTGTGTGTGTGTGTGTGTGTGTCGGGGGGAAGGCAGGTATCGAGGGAGGGCGGGCGTGGGCTAGCCGATGCACGCAACGAAACAAAAAAAAACACACAGAAAAAGAATTGGAGATGATGAAGGAAGAAACGGAAGAGAGAATAACAAGAGAAAATGAAGGCCGAAATGAGCTACAACACTAGAAACTGTTTGTTATACTGATTTTTGTTTTGTATCAGTGCGTAGTCCCCGCTGTTGATGGCTGCTGGTTCTCTCAGCTTTCCTCGCTGCTCAATCACAAGAAAGCACGCGGCAGCCAAGAGGGGCGTTCGTCTTTGTGAAAAATCCGGTGAATGATCGCCGCTCCTTGGGGCTTGTTATCCGCAGGCGTGGGAGTAAGACGTGTAACGAGGCGAACACGCAAAAAGGCAAGCACGTCTGCGCGCAATCTCACTTTCCTCTTCCCTTTACGAAGAAGAAAGGAGAAGGAGATTGCGAAGTGCAGGTTTTTCGTGTGTGTGCGAGTGTTGTTGTTGCTGTTGCTGTCCTTGTTGTCCTTGCTGTGTGCACGTCTGGCCTCACGCGCAGCAGTTGCGTGTTGGGTGGTGATGCCTGCAACTCCTTCCTGTCCCTAAAAATCCCACGAACGGGTACGAGCGTGAAAGGCGGAGAGAGGGGAGGGACAGACCTCTGTTTCTTTTTCTTCGCTTTCAGTTATGTCCTCTTTTCGTTGCCCTTTGTGCGTGAAATCGATATCGTGCGTCCTCCCGCAGATGGACACCTTTTCTTTTTTTCCCCCCTCGCGTTCGTGTGTGGCGGATAGTCTTCCGATTCGTTTTCTTTTTTCGTCTGTGCACGATCGACGCCGCGGTGCAACAGAAGACACAAACAAAACAGAAAAGAAAGGCCGCCAGAGGAACACCCCCGGTGACGACAACAGCAGCCACGGCAAAGAGGAGAAGGCAATGAGATGAGCTCCACGAGTAAAGGCGAAAGGAAAAAAAAACGTAAATCACCCAACAAAAACGAAGCAAAAAAAGGACGCAAGAGGAAACACAAGCCCCCCTAAAAAAAAAAGGAAATCTGCAAGCAATAAAATATAGGGAGTCGAAGGGCAAGTGATCGAGAGAAAAGAACGAAGCAAAGATATAGATATCTACCGATATACCTATAAGCAGCGCACAACCCAAAGAAGAAAGAGAAGTAACAAAAAAAACGGTGAAGGTGAGGAGAAGAGCCAAGGCAAGCGCAAGGGGGAGAGAGCTGGAGCGAGAGCAAGAAAGACAAGAGCTGAGGCGAAGGATGTGCACACACATGCACAGATCTATTTATATATATATATTTATATACTTACACACCGCTACAGATGTGCTGCGCCTCACACTTCGACGCGCAGAGGCAGAGAGCAAGAGCAGCCACAACGACGGCAACAGCAAAAAGGGGAGCAGGTATGTCTGCCGTATGAAGAAGGGTGAGGAACGCCGCAAAGAGCAAAGCCTTTGTGCTGCGGGGAAGGAAAAAAGAAGGGGGAGGGGGCAGGGACGCACTCAGCGACAGGGTGGAAGGAAAGCAATTCGAAAACGGCAAAAAAAAAAAACATACATACAACAAAAAAAAATCAAAAGAAATCCGCACGGACGAGAAACGGAGGCGAGGGGAGTGGAGTACTTTGGATTGACAATCAAGAAGACAAACAAAACGCACACACGGAGAGAGAGAGAGAGAGAAAAAGAGTGCGAAAATCTGATACAAGTTGAGTTCAAGACCCGGGAGTGCCCGAAGACACACAACACACGGAAACACAAGCACACGAGGGACAGAAAGTTTGTGTGTGTGTGTGTGTGTGCGTGTGTGTGTGTGTGTGATGTGTTTGACAGAAAAAAAAGGTAATCGATAAAGAATTGCGTCGAGAAAGGGAGGGAGAGCGCGAAACCTTTTTTTTAATGGCGAAAACAAAGAGGCGCAAAAGCCGGCTGGGCTTTACAGTATGCGGCTATACGCGAGCGCAGACACGGGGTAGTAAGAGAAGAAGGGAGAACGACCAGCACAGCGGACAGGCGAAAGGCCAAGAAAAAAAGGGCCTCACCAAAACAAAAATAACACGAAAAAAGCGGAACCCTAATAGACAAGATTTGAAGAAGGAAACAGCTGAAGTGCTGGACCCGTGAATAGAGGCGCACGCGAGTTGAAATGTTTTATATAAATCACAGCGTATGCACAAGGCAGGGCAAGGTGATCGGCCACGGAAGAGTGAGAGTGGGGGGGGGGGGGGCTGAAGAGAATGATAGTGATGATGTGGTGAGGGGAGGGGCTCGGCGACACAAACAAAAAAGAGTAAGGCGAAGCAAACCCGGTATATGCTGTTGTCGTTTTAAAGTAAGAGTACTACTAGGATGTGTGTGTATAGAGATTACGGAATGAGAGAGAGACAAATCCTCCGATGATGATGAGGGGGAGGGGGGATGTGAGAACTACGGCGCGCGCACACAAACAAACGCACCCACACGAGCACAAGGCTCAGATAAAGAGTAAAAGCAACAGGCGACAAACAAGAATATGTATCTGTGTGTACCTTATCTTTTTCTTTGTGTGTGTGTGTTTGTGCGTGAGTATCTGGTTTTCGATAGCTCCTTTTTGTTGGTGTTGGTCTTTCTTGCTCTTTCTTCCTTCAGAGGTTATCTACACTGGTGTGGTGTGGGTGGACTGGCGTCGTGAGCCACTGGCGTAATGGCGGCTCACAAGTAATATCGTGAGAAGAAGGAGAGTGAGCAGAAAGGGCACGAGAGAAACAGGTCAACTACAGGCGCAAGACGAAAGAGACGAAGAAGATACAGCGGCAAAGAAAGATCGGTGGAGGGCGGGAGGGCAGCGAGAGGACGAGGGGAATGAAAGAAAAAAGTGGCAAGAAACGAGAAAGAAAGAACGTAAAGATGTGGAACCCAATAAGAAGAAAAAATAAACGAAATCCATAAAGAGATCGAAGACACAAAAGCGAATGAGTTATGAGGCAAGAGTGGTGTAAAAGACAAAATAGGTCGAAGCTGGCAGATGCAGAACGACCACAAGACGAGAAAGATCAAGATAACGGCAGAGGTCCAAGGACGAGAATCGGAGGGAGTGAGGGAGGAGGGGGCAGCAGAAAGAATACCCCGAAATACCACCCGCAAAGAAGGAAGAAATGGACAAGGGTGATTGAAAGCAATGGAGTCGGAGGACAAGAAGAAACCCAGGAGTACTACACAACAAGAGACGCGGCCAGACGAATAGACACACGCACACACACCAGAGAGAGGGGTGGAGGCAGGGATACGACACCAAGCGAAAAACGCGTAAAGGCTAACACTGAGGGAAGCGAACAAACAGCAGCGGAGAAGGACGAGGAAGAGGAGAGAATACAAACCACCAAGTCTGAAAAAAAAATGAAAAAAAGGGGGAGGGCGGGCAAGAAAAACGAGGTCAAGAAAAAAAGAAATACAAAGGTTTTGAGTACAGAAACCAGACAAACACGTAAGCAAAGAAATGCATGAACAGAAGCTGGAAAAAAAAAAGAAACAGGAGAAGGAAGAGAGGGGAGAAGTGCAGCGGAGGCGGAGAGCAAAAGAGGCACGCGTGCACAGAACTACCGCTGACACATAAAGCGAAACCAAAACAAAAAAAAAGAAGGTAGGAACTAAGGAGAGCCAAAACGTAAAAGGGGTGGGTCAGAAAAGACAAGTGAGAAAAAAAGCAAAGAGAAATGATGGATAAACGACGGAGAGAAGGGGAAGAAGACGACGAGCAAGGGAGAACGAGAAGCGCTCGAGTGTGCTACACATGCAATGGTTTCCTTCTCTGCTTTCCCTTCTTTTTGCGTCTTAGCCTTTCTCGTCCTGTTATTGCTTTCTGTTTCGTCCCTTCCGTTTTCTTACTTGATTACGTGCCTTTCTGTTTTTGTTTGTGCTGTGCGTGCCCTGTGTGTGTGTGTCTCTCTGTGTATTTTGTCTTATTTCTTTTTTCTTGTCGGTTTGCTGCTTGCTGTTATCCTTGCATTTTTTGGCGGGAGGAGGAGGAGGATGGGGAGAGGGGGATCGTATGTTGTCGCCCAGCACAGTCAAACAACACAGCGGAAGGAAACAAGAACCTGAGAGGCGGTGGCCACCACACCACCACCGAAAAAAAAGAACCCACAAAAATGAAAAAAGCAAACGCGACAACCTCGTCAGAAAGACGGCACGGAAGAAATGAGTTCAGTCCTTGCAAAAGCACACGGAGATCTGGTGAGGTGGCAGGAAGGGAGAAGGGAGAAGCGGATCAAGAGAGAGCGCCTCTTTTTCGTACTTGCTGCTGATGCTGAGTCTTTCTAACAGCTGCACAGAACTCGCTGGCCTCCGAAACCGTTATGATTCGACCCTTCTTCGCTGTTTCCTCCTCGCTTCGTGGTGCTCTGCTGATCGCTTTTCGTGCACTTGCGTGACAAGCGGAAATCAGCGAGCCTTCGAACTTTGCTCGCCTCGCCCACGTACGCCTTTTCCCTTTTTCTTCCGGTGTACCAGGGCGGGAGTTCCACTGATCGCGTACCTCCTCTTCTTCACTACTTCTGCCGCAGCGTACGTGTGTGTTTCGTCGCTCTTTTTTTCTGCTTGATGCGCGTTGCTTCGGCTTGTCTGTCGTCCGACAGTCGTCGAGAGAGGTCGCTTGCTCCGCTACTTTCGCGGCGCCGTAGGTTCTTTTTTGTTTTTTTTTTCGGTCGACTGCCTGTGTGTGCTTTCTTCTGGGGGTATTCAGCGGCTGGGATAGAGATGCGCGTGCCTTCAGGTTACCTACTGTAGATCTGTTTGTTTTTCTTGGTCACCTTTTCGTCTGTCTCTTTCCTTTTTCGTTGGGAAGGGAGTGAAACCACACCGGGAAGGGCGGAGACCGGCACCGAATTACTCTGGTGTTTTTCCTTGGGTGCGCGCTCTGTTTTGTCACCGTCGCTTGGGTCTTCGCTCCGCTTTTGCTGCTGTGGGTGTCTCCGCAGATGACGTCTGTGCGCCCGTGTCCGCGCGCAGCGTGTCTGTCGTTCTTATTTGGGAGGGGAGTGAGAGCGAAATGTGCCGCACCGATGCGCTTCAGGAGATCATCCAGCAATGCCGCGCACCTGTCCTTGCACTCGCGATGCGGCGGCGTTGGTGTAGTTGCTTCGTGTGGTTGTCTTCGTTCCTTGAGACCTGCTACCTGTCCTTTTTCTCTTGTTGTTGAATGGCAAAAAGAAGGTGGCTACTGTGTGTCCTGCAAGGTGACTCAGCTGTCGATTTTCTGATGAGAGGAGGAAAGGCGTTGAATGGGTGGGAGGGGAAAGGGGCATGGAAAATACAGAGCATGCCACTTGGGACATCAACGCGGTTCGCATACGCGACTGGCATAGCACCTACCGGCCTACGGCACATTCGAGAGAGAGAGAGCGCACTTTGCACCACCTTCAGGTGGTCGGCAGTTTTGTGGAGGCCTTCGACCATAGAGGCCGGGGTATTTGGAAACTGCCCGTGCATGTCTTTTTTTCCCCCTTTTCAGGAATGATCACTGCGAGCGCTGCCGTAGCGAGGCGCCATCCGTGGCGGTTCGACGCCCCATGCGCGAGGTCTTCTTCCTGTGCGCGGAAGCGTCTCTCCGATAGGTCACGTGCTCCTTCCGCCGGCAACCGCCCCCCCCCCCCATCTCGCTGGCCGGAGCGCGAATCCGAGGCAGCGCATAATCTCGAAACGATGGGGGAGAGGCACTTTGGACGGTTTGCACCGACGGCGGAGAGAGACGGGTCGGATGCCTCCTCGGGCGGGGGCAGGAATGGATCGGGCAGTCCAAACGGCTCGCAGAGAAGCATGGAGGGGGAGGCGGCGAAGGCGACCTTGGCGGCGCTGGCGTCGGCAATTCCGTGACGATGTTGTTCTTCCAGGCCTGGGCAACACCGTAGACGCTCGGGGAACTCCTCGCAGCGGTGGTCACGCACCCACGGCGAGGCTTTTGCAAGATCGCCGACCCCATTGGACGCGGATAAGGTGGACCGTGTGCAGAGCAGGAACGATGAAGGTGCTGAGGCATATCGTGCGCTGTAGCGTTTTGGGTGGCGGAGCTTCCGCGTCCTAGGTACGCCATTCTCCATGAAGATGCGTGTGCGGTGTTGCGGGTGGTGCATCCATAGGCGGAATAGCAGTCTGGAGCGCGCGCAATAGGTAGCGGAGCGCCACTGGCAGTAGAATGAGGAAACTCTGGGTCCGGGTGTGGGCTCGGCGCTGGGGCGGGGGCTGCGAGCATGTTTCTCTGCCTGGTGCGCCCTCAGTTCGCCAGCCCTTAAGTAGACACGAAGACGGTGGGGGCGGGCACAGCGTGCATCCATCTCAACGGCGCGGCGTTCGACCGGGTCGTGGCCAAACTCACTGTCCGGGGGCAAAAGGGTCGCGTGCGCCGACCGGTGGTGTACGCCAAGGCGAAAACGCACCACGGGCATCCCACAGGCGGGGCAGACCACACGGCCGGGATGATTGGCGGGGGGCTCCGCAACGGATAGGGGCGTGTCTCAGGGGCGGCGGATGGTGCTACCGTCCACCTCCGGGAAGAGGGGGTCAGTGCAACGGGGATGCACGTTGTGGCAACGTCGGCGGATCGAATACCTGCAGTACACCTGCGGGGGGTGGGGGCACCTCCAGCGGAGGCCCGCTGGGCGGAGGTGGCTGCGGCGCTCGAGGCTCGGGATCTGGCGGGCTTACAGGGCGGGGCAGAAAGCGGCGGAACGGTTCGCAGTGACGGAAGTAATTTTGGGGGAGCAAGGTGCGGGCACAGAGGGGACATTGCCAGCGGTGAGGGTTTTCGGCGGCTGGGGTAATTCTCAGGAAGCGTCTGTACAAGTCGTGGGGCGATGGTGCGTCTGTTCACGGTACGCACACACGCACGCGTGTGTTGCGCATGTACGCGGCTTTCTCGTTTTCACAGCCATAACAAAAAGAGAAGGAAAGAAGAAGAGAAATCAAAGACGGAGACGAGCAGGCACGCACACATGAACAATTCCATCGAGGGGGAGCGTCCAAAAACAACGCTCTGCAGACGAACACGCATCGCAGAAAGTGCGAAGCGGCCCACAAGTGCGGAGCCAATCATCCAGCAGGGCTTTTACGCCATCTCTCTGCTATCACTGGCCACTCTCGAAGCAGACGTTTTCCTTGACTTGCCTATTCTTCGGCACAAAATCAGCTCAACTCCGATCGACACCCCTCTGCCCCGCCACAGGCCTCCACCACCGCGTGTGGGGCGAAGCAGCGCTTCACACGCGCGCTACAAAAATGCCAGCACAGTCATTTCAGAACGGCCTGCGCCTCAAACTCCGCCCACCACCCCGCGCTGCGCAGGTCGCCTCACAGCCGCTTCCCTCACCAGTGGGCCGTGTGAGGGCCCGGGGCGAGACAGTCGTTCAAGTGCCGTGGGCGCCCTGCCCATCACGTGGATGGGCACAGACCTGTTCACAGTCGCAGGTCGCCCCGACGCCACGCCGTCCAGGGCACGGCCGCCCACATCAGCAGGGATGCATCGCACTCGCCTCCCCCCTACGTCGTAGGCACCTGGCCCGGTCACCACCTCAAGTGGTTCGGCATTTGGCAGGGATATAGGAGGGCTGCTTTGGCCTCCTCCACCCACACAGAGGGTGCGGGGCCGCTGGGCCCTGAGATGCCACGCGCGGAGGTGTGTGTCCCTCCTCTGTCATCAGGGACTCAAAGCAGTTTGAGAAGGAACATCCTCAGCTTTCTCTTTCACCATGTGTGGCCGTTTTCTTCTGGCTGTGCTTCTTCGATTTCACACATCTTGACAAAAAGGGAGGTAAGGAGTTGAAAGAACGAGGCGCGCGTGCGGCCCATCACTCAAGAGCTCCCCCCACACACACACAAACGCACTTACACAGAGCGGCACCGCCTCCATACCTGATCTCGTCCCCTTAACATCAAAAAAGGAATGAGCTGATATTGGAAGGTGTGCAAGACCCCCTTCCTCATCCCTCTCGTGCACACGCATGTGAGTACAAATAAAAAAAGAAAAGAAAACGGCGAGGCATCCCGTCTGTCACATCCACAAACACGCAACTGTCTGTATGCGTGTGTGTGTGTGTGTGCTGGGGGGATGGGGGGTGCACCGCAGGCTACGTGCAGTCCGTCGCGATACTAACACGGCACTACGGACGCATGTATCAAGCCATCATTCTGGTCCCAACCCCGTTTGGCTGTCTGTCCATCTCTTCCTCTCCCTCACGTTCCGGCCATGATGATCCGACTGCCTGTGCCCTCTTACGATTGTGTGTCTATGCGATTCACTGCGCCACCCTCTACTGCTACGTCGGTGCCACATGTAGCACGGGCAGGAAACGCGGATCCCCCTTCGCTGGCCCTAGCGTGCAGGACAGAGCGGCGCGAGCGCAGTGGGGTGGGGAAGGCGACAGTGCGCGTGCGTGCCCCTACGGCATCAGGCACGCACGCAAGCACGCACATAGCGGGTGGAAGAGGTGTGGGGCACAAGACAAGGAGGCATGAATACGCTGAAAAATGAGCAACGCCCTAGACCCGGGACTCTCGTCGGGCAAAGCAGCGCAGGGGATGTGGCCAGAGTAGACGAGCAAGCACACACAAAAAAGAAAAGAAAACACGTAAAAGGCGGTGGGGAGCGGTGGGACACCATTACACCGCGCAGTACAGACACGCTATGCCACAGAGGGTCAGAGAGGCATGAGCGTCGGCATAGGAGTCGCTCTTTTGTCGATGCTCTCGTTTTGTCTTTCCTCCGCATTTCTTGATGGAGAGCCGCCAGGTGCGCCAGAGGTCGTGCGTCGCTGCACGCACGGCATGAAGAACAGAGAAAGTGCGGTAGAGTCTCCTCTTCCTGGGTAGTCCTCACCCCTCCTCTGACAACCGTGCAGCGGCGCTCAGCTTTTCTGTGTGCCGGGGCGATGGTGAAGGTCGTCGTACGGGGCAGTGACGCACATGATAGGTGAAAGGGAAACCCCTCGACATCCTTGTCCATGACTGCCAACCTTGGCCTCTACGAGGCCGTCGACGACAATGTGCAGCGCATCTCACCGCGCTGGGTATTGACCTTTTCTGGTTTATGCACGGTGTCCTCGTCGGTGCCGTGAAAGATGTGTCCCACTGCCTCGACGCCTTGCATCAACGAGTGATCTTGATTTGCTACCTCGTACCGCCATGCGCCGAAGCGGCCGCGCGAATAGATCTGATACTTGTCACGCAGTACCGGCTGCACCTCCTCCAGCAGCTCGTTGCGGCCCACGAATGGGATCGGGTAGCCCTTCTTCTCAATGTGGTGCCAACGCGACACAATCTCGTCCTCTGGGCGAAGTAACGTCGCCGTTCGAAGGCCAGCAATGCAGTCTTCCACTACGGTGTCCACGTTGACGGGTTTGTATTGCACATTTTGGCTTACCTCCAGCAGGATGCTCCAGTGCCCCTCCGGCGCGTTTGTGTCCGCGTAGCGGGAGAAGATCGTCGCGCGGTAGAACGGAATACCGTCGTCCGGAAAGTACAGCCAGCACGCCGTCCGCATCTCTGGTGGCGGGCACCCTTTCACGCCGATGCCGATGATGTGGGTGGAACTGTAAACCATCTTTTCAGCAATCTCGCGCAGCCGCGGCGATTTGAGCGCCGACGCTGACGCGGTCTCTGCATCCTCCTCCACTCCGGCCGCCACGGCGAGAAGAAGATCATCTAGCGGCATCGTGGAGACAAGCGCATCGTACGACACCGCCTCGCCACTCGCCATTGTCAGCGTCTTCGTAATCGGGTTCACCTTGGTGACGCGGCACTGTGGTCCAAGCGTCTTGTGCGCCTCTGGGATCATCTTCCACACGGCCTTGTAGATGGCGCCGGTGCCGCCCGACTTCGGGAACCGGAAAGTGGCGTTGGGGCCCCAGCCAATGTCATCGCGCTTGAGTTGGATGTTCTCCCTGATGCGCTCAACGTTCACAGCGGCCACGCGCTCGCCAACCCACTCCGTGCTCATCACATGCAGCGGCACTGCCCACACCTTAAAGTTGTACGGGCGCATGAAAACCTCGGCGATGCCCTCGCCAAAATGACGCGAGACATACTCGGCGAAGTTCTGCGGCTTCTCCTGCGCGGCGACAGCACGCGCCGCCTCGGCCTCCTCAATACCTTTCAGGCAAGTGTCTCGCACCTCCGGTGGGAGGCGGTGAATGTTGCTCTGAAACGGGTATGGCACCCAGGCGCCGGAGCAGCGCACCCATGACTCGCGCTGGAGCGTGTTCCAGTCAGAGATGGCGAGGTTCATGACATCGTCAAAGTACGCGTAGTGGGAAAAGATGACGTGGCCACCCATGTCCCATAAGAAACCTTTTTCGTCGAGGACGCTGCGCGAGAGGCCGCCAGGGACGGCGCCGCCGTCGTAGAGATGGAAGTTGGCGTGCTTGAGCTCCATCAAACGCACAGCAGCGCCGAGGCCGGTCGGACCGGCGCCAATTATGACCACCTTCTTGTCAGCGCTCATGATGGTTTTGCTGCGCGTGTCTGCGTTGCGTCAGTTGATGTGCGTGCTTGCGCTCGGCTGTGGTTCTTAGAAGTGAAGCGTGACAAGCAGAGACGGAGTGAATAGTCAGTAGACATGCGTGAAGGGAGCGGGCAACAAGGGAAATACAACAGTGTATGCCCGAGGAAAGCGAGGGAGAGAGCGAGGGGGGGCAACAAATATGTATACATATACGTACACACACACATATATATATACATACATATATGCGCATAGATGTGTATATTTATATATATATATATTTGTGTGCGTGTGTGTGCAATCACAGGCGAACGTGGGATAGTGCAAAGTGGTGAAAACAGTAGCAGCAAGGGCTACAACGCACGTGCGCAAGCAAGCACACGCACTCGTTACGTGCTTGGGGCAAGACAGAAAGGGGAGAGAGGTAACCAAAAACAGAATAAGGGGAATAAAAAAAAAACACAGGCAGACGAGTTTGACCAGTAGAAACGAGCCTCCTCTTCTACTTGCCAGCCAGCCTCCCCCCCCATCCCAGACATACACACACACGCGTACGCGCACACAGATGCACGCAGCGAGAGAGCGAATACGTGCGCACGTGTAGGCAACACGACGGAGAGAAGTTCGGGGAAGAGAGATGGAAGGAGGGAGCCGCAACGAAGGAGAGATGAAAGCGTCGGTGAGCAAAGAAGGGCAATACCGATAGTCGGGTGCGACGCTTCGCGCGCAAGTTGAAAGAATAGGAGGCGGTCTTCGACGCAGCATCAGAGAGCCGAAGGCGAAGCGCACTCTCGTCCCCATCACGCGCGCGGCCACATGTAATGCGCGGCTGCGTGCGAGTATTCTTGTCGCTACCCATGAGGTCAGTTCGCCACTCTATTCGGACCGAAAAAAGGGAGCCCAGCTTAGTCCGCTGACGGCGTTCGCCACAACCCTGTTCGTCCCCTGCGCTCATCGTCGATGCCTGTGGTCTACACATGTGTGTCTTTGTTTCGTCTTTTCTTTGTCTCGCTGCTTAGCACATCACCGTAACAAAACACAAGAAAAATACGAAAGAACGGGGGAGTGAGCGAGTGGAGCGTGCATACGCACGCGCGCGCACACACTCAGAGACGCACAGGCATAGACAGAGATAGAAAAACACGAATAATGTAGAAGGAGGGAGAGGGAGGGGATTCGCAAAAAAACGCACACAGACACACCGACACACACATGACGACGCACATGCACGTATCGGCTTTGCCTTTGTCCTTGTGCGGCCAGCGAGAGACAAGCAGGGTAGCTTGAGGCGCAGGTAGCACAAGTGCGATGGAGGCGTGAGCGATATGAATCACTCACGCACACGTGTACGCGCGTGCGTCTGTTCGTGTGTATGTTTTCGCGTTTTGCTCTTCTTGCTTCTCTTGACTTCGTTCTTCCTCCTCCGCTCACATGTACTCGAGCGAGTAGCCGAACACGGCCTTGATAGCCTCGAAGAAGTTTGCCCTCCACCCCTCCTGCACACTTTGCAGCTCACCAGCAGGAATGCCGGACTGAGTGAACTCCAGCGTCGTCACGCCAGGTTCCTCCTTCACCAGCTGCAGCACCACCAAGCTGTGCACGCCGACAGGCCAGCTGCCAAGACGCCACTGCTTCTTGATCAGGGTCAAGGGCTGCACATCCACGTAGTAGCCGCTGATGACACCGCCGAGAAAGCTGAACTGGCCACCGGCCTTCACGTCCATGGTGGCGGGGCTCCGCGTGTACACGCTGGCCTTGCTCGGGTCCGTCAGGGCTGCGTACAGCTCCGCCACTGGCGCGCCCCAGCGCATCTTCCATGAGAAGGACGTGCTCTCATTGCTGCTGCTGCTCGACTTGGACTGCGCCGTAGACTTCTTCCCAACCGCCGCGGTGTTGGAGCCCGGGGAGGTGGACGCGGACGCCGACGATGGTGGCGGCGGTGGGGGCAAGGCGGCACCGCTCTTCAGCTGCTTGCCGATCTGATACTCGGTGAAGAGGGCATCGAAGAAGGTGGCGATCTCCTGCCGCACCGTAGCGCGGCCCGCCACCTGCACCACCGACTGAAGCTGCTGCGAAGCGGCGTCGTTATCCTGACATGTGACCGCAATGTCGTAGTCGTTTCTGAACTCGTCGTGGTCGACCTCGGCCACCTCCATCTTGCCCCGAACCACCTGATCCGTGTCGGCCATCTTGCCCACCCACTTCAGCGTCATCTTTAGCTCGAAGTAGCACATCATCTTCCCTTTGCGCTGCGCCACCGTGACGTCGCCAGATATGTCGCTCACCTCCTCAATCTTGAGGTACTCGACGCTCTTCCCCATATCTTCCGGGACCGGGATCGCATGCTCGGCAAAGATGCTCTTGAGCTTGCTGTGCGTGTGTTGAGAAAGGTCGCGCTCCTCCCAGTGCCACGAGTTCACGTTGGCACCATCTGTGCGCTCGCTGACAATCCAGCGCGGATCGCCCTCACCGACCTTGGCCATTACGTCAGAGGTGCCTCTGTTATTTTCTGGGCGAGGGGGAGGGAGGGGGGTAGCTGTCAGCTGGAGGTTGCGAGATGTCACTTCCTCTTGTCAAGTTCACGACTGGAAAGAGGCAAGGACGGTGCGGTGATGGTGGTGACAGGCAGCTGCTGACCTTATGAATTTCAAGGGCAGCGGCAGCAACAAGAAACACACACGCACACAGACAGACACAGAGACAACGAGGCAGCCAGCGACACACTGATGGCGCACCCGCTACGGCAGCACACACACACGCACAGAGTACTATCAAAGGAAAACAAAAACAGAACGAGTACGCTGAAAGTTTATCGCCCACAAAACGATCGCGTTGAGAAGTTGCGAGAAGATCCTTGTGTTGCGTTGGCCGTTGTGTGCAGCATGAGAGAAGGCGACGCGCCGAAGCGCACGCGCGCGTCGAGCGAGAGGTGATGAGAGGACAGCGAGCAAATAAAGTGCACGATAGCCCACGACATGGGCAGCTTGAGGCATGCGCACGCATCACCCCGCGAACGTGAGAGGCGCGAAAGAGGGGGATATGGAGGGAGACGCGACGCATGCGCGACATCATTCCTCTTAACAGTGAAGGCGTGAGCTGCCGTGGGTGGTCATGAGGTGCGCTCGACAGCAGACGGCACAGCCCCATCCTTAAATATCCCACACCCTCGAGCGAAAGCAAGACCGATACAGCGATCTGACGGCGTCCCTGCGGTTCCCCACCCCGGCACCACAGATGGGATCTGAGATGCAGCAAAGGGTCGACCGCACAGCGCACACGTCGCACGGGGCAGTGCCCTTTATTATTATTAGTGCGCACGTCATGGGCTTCCTCGTCTTTCAGCAGTGAGTTCTTTACGGCGTGGCGGGGTGTCGCTCGTTTTTTTTCTTTTTGCTGCTCTTATGCAGGACGTCATCGGACCCGTGCTTGACGAAAAAAAAAATAAAGGAGGAGAGTGTGTGTCTGTGTGCGTGTGTGGGGAGAGGGAGGGGGAGGGAGGGAGGATGTGTGAGGGTGTGGAAGGTTTAGGGGCTAAGGGAGAACGAAGCAAACTCACCACGGTCTTAATAATAAAGTCAGCTCGAAAAGAAAGCATGGAAAGAAAGCGTATGCAGGCACGCCCACAGCCATCGCCATCGGATCGCATCCTGTGACCCATGCTGCTCCCGCGCACATACCGATACATACACGCAAAGCACCTACGCAACGAGAGAGACACATATAAAGACGTAAGCAACCACTGCCGCAAGCATAACTCCCACCACCCCCACCCTCCATCGCCTCCCACGCTCACACCACACGCAACCGAGCACACGCGTAGACTTGCCCGCGTCAGTGCATCTGCCGCACCGCGACGGTGGAATCGGAGCCAAAAGACACAAAGAAAAGCACAACCAGAACAGCAACAGCCGACACGTTACCCGCCATGGGTAACTGTTATGTCAAAAAGCACATGCAGCCAAGCACGTCTTTACAGCCTTCCACGCCCCGCCCTCGGCCGCGCTGACGGTCTCCACGCGGCCTCAGCACAACCCCCTGACGCCACGGAAAGCGCAGGGAGCGGTGGAGGAGACATCAGCAGGTATTATCGAGACAAGCCCTACGAGGCCAGGACTCGGCTGGAGCGGGAAACACAGCGCAAACAACAGCGAAAAAAAACGGCGAATCAAACAAGAAAGAGTTCCTTCTGGTGCGGGTGTTGCTATCACAGCCAGCGCCAGCAGCATCCACGCCCGAGCACACAAAGGTGTGCCTCTATGCGCATATTCCCGGGGCGCACCCCTCTCACACACACGCACAGTATGCTGCCCACCTGCAGCTTTATCAGTTACTTGGACGATTCCTTTTTCGACCTCTTCGCCGGCTTTTTGTCCTCATCATCGTCGGAGGCAGAGCTGTCAGCGCTGCGCTCGGCATCACCGCCAGCCGTCGACTGCGCCTTCTTCTCCTGCAGCTTTCGCTCGTACTTCTCCGCGTCCTTTCGGACCACTTCGAAAAACTGCTCCCGTTGCTTCTCCCGCAGCTTTAGCGTTTCCGCCGCCGGTGGAGGGTTTATGAAGCCGCCGCGGTTCTGGTCCGCCGCACCAGGTCCGCTAATCGACGCTGCACCGCCGCCTAGGCCGTACGGTTGCTGTTGGCCCGCTTGCATCGGCACCTGCGGCTGCTGCCTGAGAGGCGGCCCACACATTTTGGGCGGGTACATGCCAGGCCCGTTTATTGGCATATCACCCCACTGCTGCGGCTGCGGCTGGCGTGGCGGCATCATCCCGTAACCGCCACTCATCGGGTCCATCATGCTGGGCCCCATGTTGATGTGAATCCCTTGGGGGGCACCACCACCCATCATGGGCGCGCCGGCGCCGGGGGCGGCGTTGCCAGTGTTCGGGTTTGGCATGAACGCAGCAGCATCGCCCATCACATTGCCGCTATTGTGCATTGTGGGCAGCGGCAGCGATGACTGCATGGCGCTGCTGCCCATTACTCCCATCTGCAGCTGCTGCGCCGACGCCGGCGTACTACTGTCGCTGTTCGTGCTGCTCCCGTTGACTGCGTTGCCGCTGTTGCCGTGACCGAGACAGGTAATGAGCAGCTGCTGCTGCGCCGGTGAGAGCTGCCGCGGGTCCATCTTGCCCTCCTGAAGGAACTGGAGGAGCAATCGTGCCTCCATCTGCTGCTGCGGCGAGAGACCGTTGACGCTCATCATCATTCCGCCATCGTTGTTGTAGTGGCGGTTGCCGCCCATGCGCGAGTGGCCACCGCCGGCGCCGTTACCGGTCGCATAACCTTCAGGTTTGTTCACGTTGCCCTTGCTCACGCCGACCTTCAGCTTGCGGCCGACGAGGGTGAAGCCGTTGTACTTCATGGCGCGAGCGCGGTCATCCTCCGTAGCGAAGTCAATAAACCCAAAGCGGTACGGGTCGCCCTCACGCCCATTCAGGGAGCAGTCGATGATCGTGCCGCACTGGCAGAACACCTGCTTCAGCATATCGATCGTGACGGAGCGGTCAATGTTGCCGATGTAACACCCGAAGCGGGTCTGCATGGGCGTGCCTGACATGGTGCCGGCCAGGGTATGCGGATGATTGTGCGCGTGCAGACGAGTGTGTCGGAGAGACGCTGAGCGTAGGCGTTGATCGAGTGACCAAGAGTCAAAGTGCGCAGAGACGAATGTGTGCTTGTGTGTGTGTGTGTGTGTGTGTGTGTGTGTACGCGTGAAAGGGATGCTGCAGGGGGAGGGGTCGATTCTCTACGCGTCAGCTGAGTACCGCAAGAGCAGGAGGAGTCGCAACACCCGCAGCAAGGCGAAGGGGCGCAGCAGCAGAGTCGATAGAGAGCGAATAGCGCAGAAACGGAAATGCCACAATTATAAGCAAAAAGGTGTAGGGAAAGCGAGGGGAGAGAGAGAAGGAGGGAGAGGCGAGATGTGCGAAAAACCCCTGCGCACCCAATGGCACGGCTTGAACAAAGTGGAGTTGATGAAGTCGACTAGGCGTGCCACGCGTCTGTTCTCTGTGCGCATGTATCCAGGGTGTCTGTGTGTGGGTGGGTGGATGGTAGAGAAAGAGAGAGAGAGACGAAGAAGAAGCAGGGAAAGGCGCGCACGAGTCCAACTCACTCGCGCAGCCGCTTCCGCGGGATCTCTGTGTTGGCTGTAGCTACCACAGAATCTGCACGGACGGACGCAAAGTGATGGCACGCACAAGAGAGAAAGAGGGTGCGCAAGGACAGCAAGATGGCAGGCAGGTAGCTGTGGCAGCGCGTGCATGTCTTTCGCGAGGCGCAGCCGTGGCAAGGAGTCACGCTGTGAGCCTCTTGGCAGAGAGGGAGCGTGTGTGTGACGCGCAGCACACCGACTGCTCGAGCGAGAGTAAGAGAGGTGGCAGGAGGAAGGGGCGGAGGAAGAAGATGAGGCGATGGCAGTACTTGCCTTCATCAAGTGGCCCTGAGCGCTACACACGCAGTCCTTGTATGCCGAGGCGTGGTGAAGCGAGCGGACAAATAGAGAGGCCCCCACGCACGCATATACACACCTACACCAAGAGTACAAGGGCGCGGGAGAGGACCCCGCAGCTCCCTCGGTAAGCAAAGGGCATGTGCATGCCATCTCGCATTCGGTGCGGGTGGTGCAAGGAGGGGGAGCCTCAAATTCACGGGCCAAGTCAAGGTCGCCTGGATTGCGCCGGTACCACAGCATGTCACACGGCATTCCAGCGCCCGCCGGGCCGCCCCAAAATCACCACGCTCCCCCAGCTCTCACTCACATCGCCGCCCCTCCCTCTTTTGTTACCGCCCCTCTCTCGCTCTCTCCTCGCCTGGCACAGTGATAAGCTCCTCCTCTCTCGCGCGCGCTCTCTCGCTCTCCCAGACGTGGACCCAACACGCCTCCACCGCAACGCATGCTCTCTTCAGCACGCCGATGCTCAGAGCCCCGCCTGTTATGTCATCTTTCCGTGTAGGTTTATCTGCATGCAAGCGCAAGTGGCACGTGTGTTAGCAACCATTAACAATCGACAGGCGTCCGACATGTGTGCGATGTACGTGACGGGGTGTAGGGTCAACGCGGGAGAGACACGCTAGCACAGGCATACACACACACGCAGTCACAGTGCACGCACAGAGAGAGAGCAGGCGCAGCCGAATTAGGATAGCTTTGGTCCCTCTGTCTTCTCTTTCGCCTCCGCCGCGTCCAACACCACCACCGGCACACCGGTAGATGACGCTATAGCTCAGCGATAAACACGCTCAGGGTAGAGCAGCTCCTGCTGAGATACGCGCCACTAAAACAGCCTCCCTCCTCTATCGCCTTCACACACATGGCCAAGCCTATTGAGCTCAGGCAGCCGCGACTTCATGACGGTGTTGGTGGTGGTGTCGGGTGGTGCACACGCGCTGTCTGTGCCGTGCAGACGATTATTCGTCGTTGTGGGAGTCGTATCCGTTATGAAACTTACTAGGCAGAGGACAAAGAAAGAGGGGATGCCGACACGGCCCACACAACACACAAACCCAAGCAAAGAAAACGGCGGAAGAAGAGGGGCAGAGCAGCGCCGCACATGTCCGTTCGCGTGGCCCCTTTCATCGTCGCGCCGCAAAGACGGCTTCCACCAAAGAACGACGAAAGCAGATTCGTCCGCGTATCCGAAACCGCCGATGGCATGCTGTTCGTCAACGGCACCTCAACGTGCCGACAAGGCACAGCAACAAGCGCTACAGCAATGTTTAGTAGGCCGGGTTGGTCACCCTCCACAGAGCCACACCCCAGGCCCATCCATACGGCGATAGGCCGGCGCGCCAGACATACAGCATGAAGAGCTGGAGCCGCTTCGCGCACTTACACATACACAATGGAGTGGGGAGGGGGGAGGGGGTATCATCACGCGTTGCATCGTAGCAACGTCCACCACAGCCTCCCCATTTCGCTTCTCTCTCCTTCCGCCTCCTTTCTGGCATCCTGTACAATCCAACTGCTTTAGGCGGCCTTGCGCTTCACAGCCACCGTCGTGGACTTCTTCGCCGCAGCAGCAGTCTTGCGCTGCTTCTCGACCGTGATCTGCTGCAGCTGGTCTGATAGGTACGCGGCGAAGGAGTGCTTGTTGACGATCTCCAGCTTCTGGTGAACGGAACGGTGGCGCTCGATGAAGAGCTGGCGAGGCGGGTGGAAGTCAAAGGGCGCTATGTGGCGGAGAACTTCCTCTACGTGTTCGCCATGCGTGGCAATGGTCTCTACAAGATCTTCAATGCACAGCACGTTGTACTGGCCCAGTGCCTGCTCCAGCAGCAGGTTGCCGCTGATGAGCCGCTTCGTCTGCGTCTCCTCGTTGTACAAGGAGCCGCGGGTGCGAAGGAGCGACTCCACCTGAGCCCTGTCCGGCTGGCCAACAATCGAGAAGGGTGTCAACTGCTCAATGAGCTTCTCCGTGCGTGGCGTCAGGCTGATCAGGCGTGCCGAGTAGATCTTGAGAAGGCCCAGCTTTCTGAAGGCCGCCGCCACCTCCGGCGGGATCTGCGACCCCTTCGCGCGCACCACGAGCCGTACCGGGCTCTCACGCAGCCGCTTCTTCAGTTCCCCGAAATTCACATGGCGGCGGCGGCCCTCGACCTTCTCGCCGATCTTCTGGAACTTGCGTCCTTGATTCTCCTTGCGCTGCGCGTGCTTCAGGATCGTCTGAGCGGAGATAAACTTCTTCGTCGAAAGCTTGCGCTTGCGCTTCGCGTCTAACTTGTTCTTGTGGCGCTCACGGCGCTCCTGCAGCTTATCCTTACGCAGCACGCGATCAGCACGCAGCTGCTCAACGGACTTGCGCTGCAGAAGAATGGTCTCCTTCACGCGCTCGCCCGGCAGCCACTTCGGCGGGTTCTTTCCCATGATGGCCGTGAAAGGGAAAAGAGTTGGTGAGTGCTCCTACGTGCGTGGAAAGGGCTTGCGTGGACGCACAAAGAAACGATAAAGGAAGAGGAGAAGCGGTGCAGTGCAGGCGTCCGGGAGTAAGGCGGTGAGGGAGACGATACGAACTCGAGAAAGCGCGTGTCACGCCGGCGTGAGAGAGCGGTCGGAAGTGTTCTGCTCAGCTGGGGAAGGAGAGGCACCACGCACGGCAACCCAACAATGAAGCACCACCGAGACGTCGCCGTTCCCACGATGGGAGAGTAGTGAAAGATGCAGACAACGAGAAGAGAGAGAGGGCAGCAATTGCTGTTGCACGCGTCGGAGGACGGAGTATGGACATAAAGAGAAACCTTCGCGCGCCGCGGTAGTCATAGCGCCAGCCACGCAGCGAGGGGGAGGGGGTAGACGGTGACTCGACACATCCAGCCTCCCCCCCCCAACACACACACTCTGCGACGTCCACGCGTGGAGGCACCGCCGGCCTTGCTATGGCCGCATTGTGTCTGTGAGCGCTGTCGTCGATGGCAAACAGCACGGAACGGGTGAGCGACCAGCCTGAGTTCTCCAGTGGTGTCCCGGCGTGGAAAACAGAACGCTCAGCCACCAAGTCACCAGACGCTCGCGTCCTTATCTCGTTCGGCTACTCTTTGGTTCGAAGAGACTGAGTCGCTGGGTTGTGCGCCGGATGCTGATACGACTGATACACCGTACACGGGTCTTGTGGCTGCGCCGCTGTGCCGCACCCTTGCGCGTGAATACGCCGCGCCCTCGTGTGATAAGACGCCCTCACACCCTCGCCCCTCCCCTGACCACACCACGAACCCTCACCAAGATGTCAGGTAGACCGCTTCTTGTCTTCGCCGAGACAGAGGGAGAGGCACGCGGATAACGATAGCGAAAGCGTTAGCAGAAGTGGGCTCACGCATAGAGAGAGGGGGGAGCGGGTTAGAGGCGATCAAACACACACACAGCAACTCCTCCACACAAGAGTGATACGAAACTTTTCAATCAGATCGAGCGCAAGAGCACCAAGTGGAAAAAAAGAAAAGCGGAGGCGAAGGCTGAGCAGAAACGTGCACCGACGGAGTTTGGCAGGGCACACCTGAGAGAAGGAGAGAGGGCGAGCACCGTAAGAAAGAGCGCGCAGCACGCTCCGGTAACAGAAAAACAGAATACACACGCACACACCAAAGGGAATGCGTTGGAGAGGGTGTTGGCGACGGCAAGGCTCGTCCCGACGATGGGCTAGCATGCCTGCGAGAGAATGAGAGACAAAGAGAGCAGCAACGGGCACGGAGAGAAACGGTAGGCATGCAGGAGAGAAAGTCTGTGTAATGCAACGTGGGACCGAGCAGGCGAGAAGACGACCGGTAGTGGAGGTCGGTCCAGAGGGCGAGTAGGAAGGAGGGTTGCTGCACTGACACGCACACAGAGAAAGCGAGATATCGGCCTTCGAGGAAGGGAAAGAGGCGGCTCCCTTACCGCCCAACGGCGCGTGCAGTAGACAGCCACAAGGGCCACAAAGGAAACAAAAAGCTTTTCAAAACCCTACCATACAAGCGGCGCCCCATACGGGCGGAGGAGTGATGCTTGTAAAAACGGAGCCGGTGGCGACGACGTATCATGGACAAGCGCTCTCATTCTCCTCTGCCGTTGCCCGCTGTCCGATCCGTGAGAAAGGCAGCCGGCACGGCGCATGTGAAGAAAGGAAAGCATGCATGGGTATGAAAGAGGTCAAGGATGTCTGCGCACCCGTCTCGCTCACGGCGCGGCTCTGCTGCTGTTTTGCTAGGCGAATGGAAAGTGAGTGGAGAGAAGGAAGGGCTGGAGCAGCGGCAGCATCGTTGTCATGTCTTGCAGTGGTGCGAAGACGGGGGAGGGGGGAGCGAGCCAACGGCCAACAGTCGACACTAAATTCACACAACAGCTTCCTATGCCACACGAGCGTGTGGTATTACTGCTGGAGCAGTCTCGAAACATGCTGTCTTGAGGGTACAATGTCCAAGAGCTCGTTGTCTTGCAAGCAGAGCACAAGCACCAGAGCTTGGTCCTCAGTCCTGGCCCCTGACGTGCCGGTTCCATTCCAGCCGTAGGTACCAACGGAGGAGCACCACGAAGCAACGATCACGTATGGCGCTTTGTAGGTGTTAGCGAGGTCCATGGCAAGCCGCGGAATGTACTGCGCCGCGTCCATCGCCGATGTCAACGACTCCTGTGCCATCTTCCTGCTCAGCTGCGCCTCACGACGACGGAGGTCAGGCGGCAAGGGATCAACTACAGAAGGTGGGGCGGCAGCTGCGCCCACCGCGGCACGAAGCGCTGCTTGCGGCATCGACGTTATCTGTAGCAGCTCCTCCCACGCATTGAGGCCTGACTTTCCGCTGCGCCACCGCTCCGTCGGCGGACGCTTCAGCTCCGCAGCGTCCACGGCAGCAGACCACTTGCGAATCGCGTTCTCCGACACGAAGACAAAGAGGGGGTCTTTGGCGCCGCCATCGCCCTCATTACTTGCTGCCGCCACCGCCGCCACTCTCTCCCGCAGTCGCTCCGGAGCCGGGAGCGTGTGCACACGCAGGACGCGTAGAGACCGCTGGTGTTGATCGCCCATCAACGCGCGTCGGTGCGACTGCCAGGCGGAGGGCAGGATGAGCACTTGTCTGTCATCCTCTGTGTCCTCAGACCCAGCGCCGCCCGCAAGAGAGGCGAACACGCATGTTGGGTATACCGAACCCAGCGTCGCGATCCACTCCTTCAGCATCCCACTGGCGGTCAAGCGCGACGAAGCCGAGATGAGGGTGAAATCGCCGACGGCGAAGTAGTACTGCCAGCGAGATGCGAGGGAGAGCAACTGCTGCTCTCTCTCGGCCCGTGACGATACACGATCGAGAGTACCGCCATGCAGCAGCTCTGCGTCGGCGTCTGTTAGTCGAAGAACAGCCACAGACACGATCTGCGTCACCGCAGAGGTGAAGAAAGTCGGTCCTGCGGACGATGTGGCGTCAGCGGTGCTGTGAAGACGTCGAAAGACGGCCTCGGTCCGCTGCTGCACCTCGCGCGCGCCCGTATTCCCACACCAAGCAATAACGAGTACGTAGATAATAAACGCCGTCGCCACTGCAGCGGTGTGACGATCTGCAAAGTACTGAATAATGTCCCGTGCGGGGACCATGATTTCATGGGACTAAAGATACGTGAGTGCGTTTCCATGTGCCTGCGCAACGCCTGAAGGTCAGCGCGCTGCCGAGCGACGTGGCAACCGAGCGAGAAAGGGGACAAGCTTTTGAGGGCCTAGCACACAATCTGGCAGAAGCCGCGGCAGCAGCAGCAGCAAGGACCTGCCCGCCCTTCAACCCGTCTTCCTCTTTTCTTTTTGTGTATTATTGATTCAAGTGTGATGGTGTGCGCTGTCAAGTTTCCTGAGCGGCAAGTGAGCCAAAGAGAGAGAGAGAGGGACAGAGAGAGGAGACTAAGAAGGGCTGAAAATGCACGAGGAACGGCACGCATGTGCATCGCTGCCCCACCCCACCCCGAAGCTCGCAGCCGACACTTTCGCCCCCGCTTCGTCCGCCTGCTGCGGTGGCACCCAACGCACTGAAACAGTCATGCACCTTCTCTTCACTCAAGCAAAACTGCGGACGAGTCGCACACACGATCAAGTGTGCCATAGAGCCACTTCTACGTGCCAATGCTGACGAGGCGTTTGCCTGCAGTCCGCGCATGCGCTCTGCAAGCGTCTCTCAAGGAGCGCTGCGCCAAGACACGAAAATCGCACCCGATAATTTCGCACAACAGACCCCATCCACTCACGCAGCAGCCGAGACGCTCAACACCACTTGTCTCGTTTTCCTCCTTTCAATCGGCGTCGCGCAGAAGCTTGTGGCGCTGCCGTCGGACGTGGGCCGCGTAGTCGTCGTCCTTGGCCGTGAGTTGCCCCTCCTCAGCCGGCTGCACAAACGCCGGGCTCTTCGCAGTGCGCTCGCGCTGCATATCCTTCAAAATATCATCCTTCACAAATCCGGGCACGGCAGGCGAGGAAAGCGTGTTGCCCGCCTCGAACCAGTAGTTTTCCCCTGTCGGGGTGCCTTCCTGCACGTAGCGCTTCGTCGACTGTTCCTCTGCGTGTGCACGGCGCAGTTTATCGCTGGCGATGCCGCTCATGTAGGTGCCTAAACGGTCGGCAAACTGGCTTTGCTGATAGCGGGTGAGCTTCTCTGGTTCTTGGCCGCCCATCAGCCGACGTGCCTCGAGCAGGCACTGCCGAAAATCCGACTCGTCGTGCATGATGCTGCGGAAATAGTCAGCAGCCTCCTGCGACTGACGACCGCCCTCGACGGAGCGCTGCACAAACGACAAGATCCACTCATCTGTGTCGTCTAGCTGCAAACTGTCGGTGGCTGCCACCTTTGAAGAGGTGGGCGAGGAGCAGGGAGACGTAGAAGCGGCGGGGCCGGTTGCACCGTTTGGCGTCCCATGAGGTGAAGGGCTGGGGTCTGGCGAACTGACGCGCCCTTCTCGGAAGCAGCGTCGCGCAGCGCACGCAGCAAACAGCGTGGTCGCGCTCTGCGCTGCAAGGGCCAAGGGGATGGCACGCATCGCGTTTCGCAGGAGAAAGCCACCTCGAGCCTCGAATGCTTGAACGTGGAGCAAGAAATAAAAAAGCGGATCGACTCACGGGTACGACACACGTCAATGGACACTGTGCGCGTGTGCCGTGCGGCCCGCCCGTCGAGCGCACAGTTTGCGAGAGGTGCCGCGACGAGAAAGAGGGAGGAAGAGAGAGATGTAGAGCAAACCAAAAACGCGCTCGTAGATGCCACACGTCGCCAACCTCCCTTCTGTAGCGGATGTCTACGCATACAGGTATGTCTTGCGCCACTGCGAGACAAGCACGTGCAGAGAAACGGCGGCGAAAAAGGGGGTAATGAGCAGAGCACACGGCAAGTAATGAGCACTGTAGAAGCGCGTCAGAAGCGGGGGAGGCGCGGAGAAGGAGACAGAAATTCGTCTGCTACACCCCTTTCGCCTCCCTGCGCGATTCTCCATCGCTGAAGACGCACTGCCAACCACCACCTCCAACGCAGAGCGGAGCACAGAGTACCACTTCGCACATTTTGAGACAACGCACACTCACACGAGGGTCCAACGTTCCTGATGCCAAAACGACACCGACAAAAAAAGCGTTCATGTCAGCGAGCCCACACACATGGCACACTGTAAATCCAGCGCCGACCGTGGAGGATGGCGCCTCGCCATCGCGCCGCTTCCTGCCTCTGTGTTTCCGTGTTGCACCGCACAGCACTGGAGTCGGCAACGACACCGAAGAGAAACAACGAAAAAAGGAAAAATCGAGCGCTGCCGACACAACGCGCGTTGAGCAAGAGAGGCCGGGTGCTCACCCCCTGGATACGTGCGAACCCTCTTCCCCCCCCCACCTCCCTTCCTGCCACGCTACTCGCGAAGAGACAGATGGGTGGGAGAGACGTTGTACTTGTACACGTACACATCGGGCCGATGATGCGCACGGTACGCCTCAATTTCCTCCTCAAAGTACGGCTCGCTGTGAAAGCTGACGGGCAGCGGATCGTTGAAGTTGGAGCGCGACAGCTTGGCGAACGCACCGACCTTCTTTTCCGTCGTGTGCGGCGCCCACGAGACGCGGCGGGCGTGACTGACAGCCTCCTTGCTGAAGAAATCCTCTGTGCGAACACTGAGAGCGCGAGAGGGCGTGATTAATGCTGGAGACACCACGGCGCCGCCAACGGTGCGCCTGGTCGCTGCAGCGAGAGGACGCAGACCTCCTAGCATTCCTTGCAGGCGCCCGCGTGGAACGGTGGCGTCTTAGTGGTGCACAAGACGACTAAGAAGAACACTGCTGCGGCGCCGATGAGCTCACGAGTGAAGTTCCAGAATACGAAAACAGAAGGAGAAGGAGAACAAGTGGAGAGCCAAGGGTGGCGATGGAGCGGCAGCGGAGGCAACAGGTGCCCAATACCTCTGGCAAGAAGACGCATCTGCTGCAAGCCAATAATGGGCGTGTCGGCCGCGCACACAGAGGAGTCGTGGCTCTTAAACCAGCAGCTGGAGGTGCTTTTTACTGCCCTCAAGCCCACCTGCTAAAACCATCTTGGGCAAGCGTATATCTCTGGTATTTGGGGGGCGGTTACTCCGACTTCAACTGGGCTCCTCAGCGCAAGGCGGGTCAAAAGCGGGCCTGGTCGCAGTACCATGTTCACCACTGTCACACGCAATATACGAGTGCACCTGCGTGGGGCCCGCACCTCGTCGAGTCCCTTTCAGATTTCGTTGCTCGCTCGCTCTGCCACTCCACAAGCCAATCCTTACTTTGGGATGAAGCACATTCGCACGCAGGCGTGAAAACGCCTCCTTCCGATGAGCGCGCCGTGCAGTGGCGAGACAGAAAACAAGGAAGACGCGCACTCACACACACTTAGGAGGGAGAGGGTTTGAGCTGTGGAGTGGAAAAGCAGCAAGCTCGTTTCAAAGAAAAGAACACAGGCGGGGAGGGGGTGGGTAAGAAACCTTCGAAGAGCAGGAGGGTATATTATCCATTTTTTCTTCATTTCTTTTGGTGGAAGGAGGCGGCATGGCCCGCGGAGGTGCCTCACATACACGCGAAGCACATGGTCAAGCATGCGAAGCGCACCGCCAGCCGCGCACCACGGCCGTGAAGAGGAGCGAGACGCGAGAGAAACACAATGAAGGAATACGGTAGGAGCGTAGAGAAGTGGCATTTTTTTAAGTAAGAGAACGGGCCACGCTTCCGCGCGCGCCAACAACCATGTACACGTACATGCGGTGATACGCAGGCGAGACCTGCAAAGCAGAAGAGCAGACGTGTGACGTCGTGTGCGACGCCTGTGCTCGCCGCTCACTTCATCACCGCCTCGAAGCCCTTGGCGCCTCCTTTTTGGTATCCTTGCTAAGCTCCTTCGCCACTTGCCGAGCATCAGCCCCGCAGCGCCGATGGCCATCTCGGCGTTGCAGCCGGCGAATGGCATGACTGAAGTCGTACAGGAGGCCGCACGGCAGCTACACCACCTTGTCGTCGTGGATGCGGGGCCGACACACCGAACAGGTCTTCGATGTGCCGGGGATAAGAGCAGAAATGATGTTGGCAATGAGGGCAGAGGCAAACAAAAATAGAAGAAGGCAACAACACATCTCCGTGTATCGGAGACGGAGAGTGCCGAAGAGGTCTTGACGGGGGCTCCGTCAGAAAGTCGTGAAGGAAGAGAAGTGAGAAGTTGTGTGTATTCCCTGCACTGTAGGGTCATCAAGCACCCCTCATGACAGGAGGGACACACACCTCCGCGCGTGGCATCTCAGGGCCCAGCGGCCCCGCACCCTCTGTGTGGGTGGAGGAGGCCAAAGCAGCCCTCCTATATCCCTGCCAAATGCCGAACCACTTGAGGTGGTGACCGGGCCAGGTGCCTACGACGTAGGGGGGAAGCGAGTGCGATGCATCCCTGCAGATGTGGGCGGCCGTGCCCTGGACGGCGTGGCGTCGGGGCGACCTGCGACTGTGAACAGGTCTGTGCCCATCCACGTGATGGGCAGGGCGCCCACGGCACTTGAACGACTGTCTCGCCCCGGGCCCTCACACGGCCCACTGGTGAGGGAAGCGGCTGTGAGGCGACCTGCGCAGCGCGGGGTGGTGGGCGGAGTTTGAGGCGCAGGCCGTTCTGAAATGACTGTGCTGGCATTTTTGTAGCGCGCGTGTGAAGCGCTGCTTCGCCCCACACGCGGTGGTGGAGGCCTGTGACGGAGCAGAGGGGTGTCGAATTGAGTCGACGTCGCCGCTGCATGGCAGTGAATGACAATCACGGAGAAAAAAAAGTGCCGCCACGCGCGGAGCAGGACGGCGTAGAAGGGTCATGTGAAAATCGCTCACCAGAACGCGCAACAGAGTGTTTCAAGTGCAAAAACGGAGAGAAAATATTGCGAGCAGCGACAGAGGTGAAAGCGCCATGAACGTTTGAGCTCGAAGGCTGAAGTCCGTGGAGCGTTGCATGCAAGGATAGTTCCAGCCATCCGGTCGTGCCGGCTGCAAGTCGCCTGCGCTTGTCGGCGGCCTTTGGGCGTGCGCACACAGCAGCCCAGACGCAGGGATGCGTTTGTGTACTGCCTGGCAAGGGCTACGCGAGACCGCGCCTCTCACGCCTTTTTTTTCGCACACCAAAGGGGAAGCCGTGGCGAAGGCTCAAAGACGGCTGTTGGCGCAGGCACCGCTGGAGGAGGGTCGAGGCGCACCACGAGAAGAGTCAGGGGAGAAAAGTAGCGGTGAGGCACCTGGAGAAGGAGATTCAGAGAGAGAGAGGCTGCGCTACGCCAGGTTCCCTCGGCAGCGGCGTCGCAAGCAAAGGGCGATGAATGAGGCGCGTGCGCCACATGCGCTCCTCCCTCCGCCTCCCCTTCCCGTTCTTCGTCCTTTAGACGCTTCTCTCCTCCCCATCTGCCCTTTCGCGCGACACAGACACACACAGACACACACACGCACACACACACCAGCTTCCAGTCACTGCGCTTTTCGATCCGTCACAGTTTTCCCTCTGTCGAGGCATGCTGAGTCTCGCCTTGCCTGCCCGATCCCTCCCCCCCCCGGGGGGGGGGGGTGATGGTGCGTTTTGAGCTCCTCGCGGCGTGTTCCGCTTGCTTGTTCGGAAGAGGTTTTTCGATTGGTGTGTGTGTGTGTGTGTGTCTGTGTCTGTGCGTGTGCGCGTGCATGCTCTCTTCTGATATCGCTCTTTAAGAGACGACAACATGGATGCGGATGCTGCGACTCCTTCACCATTGTGTCTGTATGCACGACGTCAGCGGTGCACTTTCTTTTTTTTTTCGTATGCCGCCCCCTCCCCTTCCCTCCCTCCCGCCTTGGCACTCCCCTCTTCTCTTTCAATCATGCCCGCTTGCCTATTTGGCGTGTCCATCCTCAACGGAAAGAGAAACCAAGGAGGTGGGCGGGACATCCATGGACATAGACACCGTTGATATTATGGAAGAGAGGAGAACCTTTCACGAGTGCTGGCGTCTTGCAGACTTGTAGAAAAACTGAAATAATTACGGCACGCCGACTTCGCTCCTGCGCCCTGCTTGGAGCCCATGTGTTTGTGTATGTGTAGGGGGGGTTCAGTGAAGAGAGGACTTGCGCATGTGTGCGTCCCTTCGTTTTTGGTTCATGGTTCATCTCTCTCGCTTCATGGGGCGGTGCATACATGTGCGTATATATACGTGTGCGTGTGTGTATGTGTGTGTGTGTGTGTGTGCCGATAGGAGGAGCGAGAGCGATAGCCAAGTAAGCGAGGGCGTGGCACAAACACCCAAGGAGGGAGAAAAATAGCCACTGAAGAGCGGAATCGGCTTTACGTTTGGTGCCGTCGTGGGTGTGTTGGCGCAGATGATGCATGAGCAACGTGGGCAGTGACGACGGTGGGAAGGGATGAGGTGACAAATCGAGGGAGAACACCAACAACAGCCAAAGGGGGACGAAAAGTTGCACACGCATACAGGGGCACCTACATCACAGTACAACGACATCCGAACAAGACGAAAAAAAAGAAGCGAGCCTCAGATGAGACATAGAGCAAACATACACCAGAGCGACACCACACCACACACACACACAACACTCCTACAGTAAAACAAGCAACCACAACAAGCACAAGCACGGAAGTCAAAAAAAAAAAGGCACTCTCGCACACAAAAATCCCGCGCACACCCCGTACGGACACCGTTGGACATAGACGCTCGCCAACACAGACGCCCACACGTGCACATGAACCCACAAAAGACACAAAAAAGAAGAGAGAAACAGCGAGCGAGCACCGCGTTCAGCCGGTGCTGTCGGGGGAGGGGGGAGGCGAACAACCAAAACGCACATGCGACACACACGGAGCATCAACACAAAAAAAAAGAAAGAACAGAGAAAGAAACAACGAATAATGCACCGTACACACGCGCCGCAACGCACGCATGCACGCACACACACATACAAAAAGACACAACTACATACATTTTTATCATTTTCGCACGAGATCAGGGAGCGCAGAGACCAGGAGAGAGGGAGGACACAGAGAGAGAAGCAAGAATCTGGGCAACATCCCACGATCCCCTCCCTTCCTCGGCTCTCAGCGCAGCTGCAATGTCACCTATTCCGCCCAAGGGCATGCGCGCATGCTCAGCCGCAGCGCACTCCTCGTCGCATGAGGCAATAAGTACACACTGGGGGAGAGGGAGGGGGGGGCAGCCAAAAGTCGGCTGCGCACCTCCAGCATTTCGCTTTCGCCGCTCATTCCCCCTTCCCTCGCGCGCTCTCCCTTCCCCTCGTCGCTTGGGTCTCTTTTTTTTTCGAAAGAAACCGACGTGTACGCGTGTCTACACGCGCCAAAAACAACACAAAAATATAACAACGCTACCAAACAAGCCGCGACGCATACACGCACAAACGTACATGTTCGATCCCTCGCATGGGAAGGATGAACGGTTCCGCACCAGCGCCATCCGCCCCGCGCAGACGACCCGGTAGAGAGAGACCATCAACGCCACGACGCAAATAAAAAAAAAAGACTGAACAGAGCATGAGAGAACGGCGCAAACACAGGCACAGAAAGAAAGAAAGATAAAACGACAAGAAACGTACGGACGAAAGACGCACCGAAACAGTACAGAAGAAAAATCCCCTGCGCATCAGAAAGACAGCCACGAGAGAGAGACAGAGAGAGAGCCGATGACACCAAATTGGCAACACATGAAGAGACAACGAAACACACACACAAAACAGAATGAGCAACGGAAGCAACGAGAAAACGACAAACACGAGAAAGAAGGAAAACATTAACTCCGACACAGACACAGACAGACGGAGAGAGAGAGCCGCTTATGCTAACATGCCACGCGCTGACGTGTGCAAGCGGGGAAACGAAAACGAAAATGGCGTTCATCGCTTCGCGCACTTCTTTCTCCTCTCTCGCCCGCCTTCTTGCACGCTTCTCATTATGTATCTCTTGTCCACAGTAGTGCATTCACGCGCTCTCTGGGCTCTTCCTCGTCTCCACCCCCCCCCCTCGATCGCTCTCTGCGAGCTATCCCTCCTTTCGCTGCTCCGCGGAGATGCGGGTGTCTGTATGTGCATGACGCACGGAAGATCAGCGGAGAGGATGTGACGCAACGTGAGGGGGAGGGAGGACAAGAGCAGAGAGGAACGCGGAGAATGTGGCGGAGAGAGCGTTCGTCCAGTTCAATTCTTCATCAGCTTTTATCCTGCTTTTTTTTACTTTTTTTTTGCTGTTCCTCTTCGGAACAACGAGTAAAGAGACGGAGAGCTATCTATTCCTAGAAATGAAAACCAAACCATAGGGCAAAGTAGAGCATGGCGAGAGGCGGAGGGGGTGGAGAGGTCGGCACAACACAGCACGCGCAAAAACACAAAGGCGCAAAGAACGGTACCTAAGAGCGAAAAAAAAAGGAAAAAAGAAAAGGCGCGCGTACGCAGAGGGCGCAAGGGCAGGACTGCTCATCAGGCGTCATGTAACCGTGCGCGGTGGGCGACGACCAGCGAGAGACGCACAGAAAGAGCATTGAAGATGAAGGAAGCGGTTGCCGTGCCTGCACAACTGCATGCATGCCATCGACGTGCTAGATGGGCGAGAGGAGAAACAAGGAGTGCAGATCGCGGCCGCGGAATGAAGCTTGCAGCAACCTCCTTTCCGTTGACCTCAGCGTGTCGGCACAACAAGGAGATTTCGTGCTGATGTGGTCATCACTTGGTTTCTCCCCCCCCCCTCCAACCGCCTCTGCGTGCGTTGCGCTCTGTTCCTCTACTTTCTCTCCCTCTCCCCCTCTCTCGCTCTCGCTTCGATACTTCGCAGTGCTGCCGTTGAGAGAAAAAAAAAGATTTTGTCTCTTGTTCTGGGCTGACCCCTTTTCACAGCTGCTCGCCTTTCATGTAATATATATATCGTGTATCCGAAAAGTAGAGCCGCCATACAACGTGCTTCGTATTTTCTACTCGAGAGAGAGGGCTGTGATGTGCGGCTGTGTGGCTGTGTGCATGTCCTCTGTCCGTGACCCCTCGTGAAAGGGTTCGAAGCGATGACGATCGCACCACTGAAAAGCCACGAGGAAGAGGCAGCGAGGGTCGTTGATGAGGCGCACTCACACGTGTGCTCACACGCCCATAAGACCTCATCCGTCTCCCCGCTCTCCGTGGACAGCGCCACGCCACACAGGAACGCCTGACTCACGGCCTTCTTTTCGCCGCTGCGTTTTCCCCTTCGTGGTTTTCGTCCGTCGTCGCAATCATCCGGGCACGAGAACAAAGGCAACGGAAGCCCACGCGTGCACGGGAAGCGCGTTGCGCCGGGAACACAGACGGCGCGTGCGCAGTCGTGTGCATTGCCTATGTGCGCAAGAGTCATGCCACGCTACAGGTGAAGAAAGCCATTCTGAAAATTCAACCGGCACGCACATCACAGGAGAGACGCCGAAATAGACGGCGGGAGATGTGGGAACAGGGCGTGTGTACACACCCGCGCGCATGCGCAGGTGCACCTCGGCATCTTAGGAATGGGGAAGGAAGAGGTAGAGGAAGAGAGAGACGGAGAGCGGTGAGCGGTGAGCGCACACAAGCACACACACACGCACACGCACTCGGCCCCTCGATCGAGATATAAAAAGGAAAAACTATATAGAGAGAGGGAAAGAGGTCACCTGCAACTGCCTCGACAATCATACAGACGCAGACTTCACCCTTCACGGAAAAAAAAAAGGAGGGCATGGGTATGTGCGCATGTTCGAACGAAACACACCAAGCAGAGGAGGCGATACTTTCGGCGTGTCGCATCGCTACAGCATCAGCACTCATAAGCAAGAGCCTCTCAGCCGCATCTGTGAGTCATCGAGCAGGGTAGAGGCGGAGGAGCCGCCGAGGGATGCAGAGGCATCCCACGCAACAACAACAACAAAAAGGCGCTGAAGAGGAAGCTCCAGCTGCTCTCCTCACGACCACAACGGTCTCAGTCATTGTCTACCGGCTTCTCCCGCTCTGTTGGCCGCTGCGCCACTCTCCGCACCGCTGACATGACGCTTCCCCTCTGTCATCCTTTGTTTCTTCGGGCCCGCTGCAAGGGCGCTCTGCCGTCATCACGCTTCTTCTGCGTCTTTGGCACAGCCGTGCGACCGGCTCCCTCCATCCACCTCGCTTCGCCCCTCCACTCTACTTGCGAACCAGCTTGGCCTTCTGCGCTTCGCTCATGACCTCGATCTCGCTCGGCAGGAAGCGGAAGAGGTCTTCCGGGAGATCCTTGTTATTCGGCAGCTTCGTGGCGGAGTCGTGAAGCTCGTCAAAGTACGGATGGCACAGTGCTTCGTAAGGCTTCATGCGATCCTCCGGCAAGTACTGCAGCAGCGCACTAAGAAGATCGTACGCCTCCTTGGCGTCCTTCAGCGAATGATCACAGAAAACGCTGCTCCACGGGATGCCCTTGCTATTGTATAGATCCACGTCCGTGTGCGACGGATTCAGCTTACGCAGCACCTCGCGCGAGGGGCAGCCGAGCACGCGCACAATTTCGTGCAGCTGGCCGGCGCTGTTGTCGCCGCGGAAGATGGGCTCGCCAAGCATCATCTCAGCAAAGATACACCCCACCGACCAGATGTCGACCGAGGTCGTGTAGTGCTGGTTACCGAAGATGAGCTCAGGGGCTCGGTAGTAACGAGAGCAGATGTATGCCACGTTCGGCTCCGACGGCGAGAGTTTCTTCGCACTGCCAAAATCGCACAGCTTCAGTGTGCCGTCCGCCTCGTTAACGAGCACATTGTGTGGCTTGATGTCGCGGTGGCACACGTTTACGGAGGGCAGGTGCAAGCACCCGATACTTCGGATCAGCTGAAAAAGAAAGACCTTGATCAGGATCGGCGGTGGCGCCACTTGACGGCGGTAGTAGTTGCGGCAGCAGCGGTGCAGCGTATCCGGCACGTACTCCATCACGACATTGAGGTAGATGTCGCGGCGGTCGCGCTCACCCAGGGTGTAGAAGTAGCTCTGGAGCTGGACGATGTTGGGGTGGTGCAGCACGGCGAGGTCCTGCATGATCTGCAGCTCGCGGTTGCGGAAGCGCGGGTCTTGGATAACCTTTTTGATCGCCACGCTCATGCCTGTCGACTTCTCCTTCCCTAGTTGCACTGTGCCGAATGTACCCTGCCCAGCCATGCGCTCCACCTGGAACCGGTCCATCTCCTTGCGACTTCGTTCGTCCGCGGCATCGGCAGCGTTGAGCGACATGTTGTCTCGGGTGTGACTGGATGACGAGGTGGTGTTTCCTTTTTTCTTGTTACTGGGGCTGAACTTGGTGGTGAGCTTCTCGAAGAAGGACGGCGTAGTGGGAACACACAAGTAAGGCGGAGAAGCAAAGAAATGGAAGGGGAGATCAGAAACACCCTGGAAGAAAAAAACAGCGACGGCGCACGGACACGGTGACGCGCGCACGCGAACAGGGCGAGAGCGAGAGAGAGCGAGATAGGAACGCAGACAGCGCTAGAAAACACCAACGCAGAAGGAAGTTGGTGGGAAGAGATGCTGCCGAGGCGCGCGCACACACACAATCTTACAAACTAGCGCACTTCACATGCGCAACGCACGCGAGAAAAGCAAGGCGAAAGTGCGGAAGATGTGCGGTGGGGTGGGAGAGAGAGAGACGAGCTGCCTGCCACTCGCAGATGCACGGGCACGAACACGAGAAATCGACGAAGAGAGAAGAGGCTAGAGCACACACCACACACAACTAAAGGACAAGGGAGAGAGGTGTGGCGGAAAGAAAGATGATGGATGGCGCACCACCTCACACCTACACAGACGCACAGGCAGACGTAGGCCGAGCCGGAGAGGCAGGGCTGCTGCTGCGGCGGCGGCTCACAGAGAGAACCAGCGAGGGGAGCGCAAGACAAAGACAAGAGCGAGTCTGTATAGCAGACAAAGAGAGCGCACGGTGGTGCTCGGAGGGGGAGGGAGGGGAACGGAGAGATGAAAAAAAAAAACAAAGAAAACGATGAGACGCTGCACTGTCAGCGCCGCTCCTCGTTTTCGTTCACGGAGATGGGCGTTGGGTGGGATATGCCGCGTATGTGCGTGTGTATCAAAACGGTGTACGCGTAATGAGCTCCGCTTGGTGGCTAGAGACACTTTCCTTTTCGCTCTTCTGTTCCGCGCTTCTCTCTGCTGTCCCAACACACTGTCTTCGAGTGCGTGGCTGTATTCGTCGCGACCGTGTGTGTCTCTCTCTCGCACTCGTCTGGTTCTGTCCCGCGTCACACGCAAAACAAGAAGCCGGTGAGGCGAGGAACGGGAAGAGACGCCCAACGACACACACACACACACGAACGCACACGGAGGAGAGGAAGGAAGGATGTCAGCCTCTCTTTCTGTTTCTCAGCAGAAAAAAAAGGGGAAAAAACGCGCAAGCCGAATCGTGCTGCCGGCGGTCCCAACGCCACAGGTGCTCCTGGAGAAGGCGAGTCCGTTACACCTCGAGAACGAGGCGCGATGGAGAAAACACAGGGAAGAGTGTCCACCGCAGGAGGGAGAGGGGGTATATCGTGAGGGCGTGAGGCGATTCAGTTGTAGACTGTCTATCTGTGTGTGCGTTTGTGGGTGACTGCCTCGGGTGGGCGAGGCCGGGAGAGCAAAGTAAATGGAGTGAATCACCAACGTGCGCACAAATGTGAGAGGAGGGGGGCTGGAGAAGGGGGAGGGGGATGACGGGGGGAAGGTACTAGACAGGCTGCACTGAAAAGATCGATTTTTGCTGTTGCTTGGTTATTTCTCGATTCGCTGTGCAACCAAGTGATCTCAGCCGCGGCGTGAAGCAGCGGCAAAGTCAACAGATGGAGGGCGAGGTGAAGGAAGCAGCGGAAAGTCACGGAATAAACGAAACACCCGAAAGGACCATAACAGAATCAGAAACCGATGGCATGCACGCCCACAGGAGGAGGAGGACGTCCCATGTGGCACACGCGCACACAAGGCATACAGACAGGTGTGCAGTGGTAGTGAGTGAGCGCACCGACATACGCCTGAGGCCCCCTTCGTCTTTCTCTGGCGTGGCTCGCAAGCGCTAACTTGTTTGTAGAAAGAGGGAAAGACAAGTCGTCACGAGGTGGGCGGAGACAGGAGAGTCGCTCTCAGCTTTTCAAATTTCGTTCCTTTTCCTTTTCACGGTCACCTATGCCATACTCCCCGTGCGCCTCTTTGCCAGCTCCTGTATAGGTCTCTCTCTGTGCCTTTCTCTCGTGTGGCGGAGCGCCCGTGCGTCTGCTTGCAGCACAGCACCGGCACAAGGCAAGAGAGATACTTGGGAGCAGAGAAAGAGGAGGCCAGCGGCAAGGATGGAAGGTAGCACGGGTGAGGGTAGTCACGTATGCAATATACCACGATAGCATCGAACCGCGTCACGCCTAAAAAACGCAAGCCAAAGGAGGAAAAAAGATGAACGCCCATCACGTGGATGGGCACAGACCTGTTCACAGTCGCAGGTCGCCCCGACGCCACGCCGTCCAGGGCACGGCCGCCCACATCAGCAGGGATGCATCGCACTCGCCTCCCCCCTACGTCGTAGGCACCTGACCCGGTCACCACCTCAAGTGATTCGGCATTTGGCAGGGATATAGGAGGGCTGCTTTGGCCTCCTCCACCCACACAGAGGGTGCGGGGCCGCTGGGCCCTGAGATGCCACGCGCGGAGGTGTGTGTCCCTCCTCTGTCATCAGGGACTCAAAGCAGCAAACAGAGGATAACGAAGACAACGCCGCTGTGCAGGGGAGTCTACACATCGGCATGGGGCGCGCACGCACTGCTGCACCAAGAGCAGAGACCGAAGGTAGGGATAGGAAGCGGTGCAGAAGCCGTCATGGCTGAAGGGGCGAGGACGGCGGCGGTGGGTTCAGCGCATGCGCGGCAGAGAACGGCGAGGAAGAGACACAAAATATATATAGATGAGCAGCGCTTGCGTGCGCCGTGTTGAACAGCCACCACCACCTTCACTAGCTCGTGTGTGGTGGGGGCGGGGACGGAGGAGGGGAGGGGATGGGGAAAAACGCACACGAGCCGATCGGTACACACAAACAGCCATGGGCGTCTTTGTTGTCTTGCGTTGTTTTCATTTTTTTTTTGGGGGGAGAGGGGTTTTCAGGGAAGAGGGCAAGAGCAGAGATCAGCGCCCATCAGTGCGGAACGCCGTGCATCACAGTGGTTTCGCGATTTAAAACGAAAAAGGAAAGGGAAGGAGCGCATGACCACCACGCAAGCCCATGGCCTTTGTCGAACGGCCACCATCTGAAGCAGCGGCAAGACGCTGGGCAACGCAAGACGCGCGTGTTGCTCTCTGACGCCCACGCTCTCTCTCTCTGGCCTCCTCGCAGCTTAGCTTCACTCATTCTTTTTCTTTGTGAAGTTGGTACCCTCATGCCTAGCTGCTGTAGACAACGTGCAGGTATAGCAGCGGCTTCGTCGCTGATCGAGCGTCCACCTCCGTCATCGCAAACGGCACCAAGGCATCCACGCGCACTTTCGACACCTCGTTTACCGTGATCTGCGCAGCAGTCCACTGCCTGCATAGTCGCTCCGCCGGCGCCGCCTGCTGCAGCGTGGACGCCACCCGCTGCACGAAAGCCTTACCTTCCCGCTCAAGTCGGCCCTCCGCTGCAACGACATCTGACGCCTCTATCTCGTTTAGCTGCTGCAGGCGCTGCTCGACGTACGCTGCAACACGCACATTCGCCTCCACCACGTCCACAGGAAGGTCGATGACCGGCACGCATGGCGGCGCACGAGGGCGACCACCCACACCGTTCTCTGCCGCCAAGACAATGCCCGTGCAGGGGTGATAGGGCCGATAGACTTCCACCACAAGCTCTCTGAACAGCTTCAACCCCAGGCTGATCTTCGACTTGGGCGACATGAATGCGTCAAGCGCGGTGCTGCGTGAGGTGGGAGGGAGGCGGTGGTTGCTGCTGAAGGCGCGATTGAGAACCTCCAGGAAGGTCGTCGGGGCACGCGAAACCTTGATGGTCATGTTTACGGTGTCTACATCGTCGCCTCGAGGCACCACGTGTGGGTTCGGGGCCGCAAACTGCCGCAGCAGAGCACGAGCGAGGCGCAATGCCGCCCTCTTTGCATCCTGTTTCGACTCCGGCTGGCCTGCCGGCACGTGTGGCGTGATCACCTCCACATCGACGCTGGTGCCAAAGACCGCCAGCGCCTGGAGAATGAGGTAGAGCTGCTCCAGTGTCTTGCTCTTCCCGTCCTTGCCACCTGGAGACGACCTCGCCGAAGGATTCGTGCTGGATTTTCCGGTAGGCGACCCGTCGGTTTCCACGAGGCCCTGATGCACGGCAATGTGATACAGCGCTTCAGCAAACCGCAGACCCGTCGACGTGTAGTGGGCGGCCAAGTTGCCGTCGCCGAGAGCGTCACCAATGCGGCGCGCCAGCGGCGTGAGAACTTGCTGAATCACATAGCCGCGCTGCGCCGGGTCATCCATCAAGCGAAGCAGCGGCGCCAGTGCCGAGACGTGAAGCGGCACACTCACCGTCGCCTCAATCTCCACAAGGGTGCACGAGGCACCAGTGGAGTTGACGGCGACTTGCTGCATGGGCCGCACCTGCACGCTTGGTTCAACCATGTGGAGAAGGATTTCGATGGCTGCAGAGAGCTCGCTGTTCGGGTTGGCGCCGGTGCTCCACGGAGCAGAAACACTGATGTTGCTGCGGAGCTCCGTCATCGTTTCTGCCAAGAAGGCCTGCAGACTGCTGGTCATCTGCGCACATGTAGTCGCCGAATCCGCTAGCGGCTGTCCTGTCTGCGCTGACTGCACGCGCACAAGCGCCGTGGCGCGCATGATGACGAGCTGGTTCTCGGTGTCCATCCGGTCCGCTATGCTGCGCTCCTGCAAAAGGGAGATGGCGACGTGGTGGTAGTGCTTGTTCGGAATCGCTCGAAGGTTGGGGGCTGCAGCGAAGCCGGTCCCTTTGCTGTCGTAGCGGTACGGCGTCCACGCGGGCAGCTGCGCCTGTCGAGCGGCGCAGGAAGCACAGCTGCTCAGGTGCTTCCGCGCCCACTGTCGCACGCCACGCACGTCATTGGGGAACAGCACGAGGAGGCCCGTCGTGCGCACAGCAGAGGCGTTACTGGTTAAGAGGGCAGACACGCGCCCCGGCCCGTACGGCGTGAGCGCTTCCAGCGCGGCGTTCTCGAGCTTCTGGAGAACGGAGGTGGCGACCGACATCTCTGGATCCTCCAGCTTCGCATGCAGACTGTACAAGAGGCCGTCAAGCAGGGCAGAGCCGGTATTGAAGGTCATGTGCTGTGTGCGACCGGCTACTTGCGCAGCCATGCACTCGCCCTTCGCCACGCGAAGCTCCGTTACACGGGTGATGAGGTCTGTGAAGGCCTCCTGCTGCTCCGCCAGCACTGCCTGGAATGTGCGCGTTTGCTCCTGCAGCTGCGCCATGGTCGCTGCGTGCGCGTCTTGCTCCGCCTGCAGCTGCCGCCGCAGCGCCTCCACACTCGCGGGCGCGCTCATGGCCAGCGATCACGGATACAACGGCGAGAGAGCGAGTGAGCGAGAGAGAAGGGAAAGTGGCTGATGGGGATGTCTATCGACGGTGAAAGGAAAGTCGCGAGGGAGCGGGCGTGTGTCTTTCGCTGCAGGCAACCACAGAGACTGGTGGAGAAAGAGTGACAGCGTGCCTTTGCCGGCATACAGGCAGAGCCGCAAGGAACACACACACACGCGCGTTCGGGCAAAAAAAAAAAAAACAAATGAGAGAGAGAGCCAACGACTAAAATGCAGGAGGGGGGTCAGTGCTGCGGCCGCGCACCAATTCCATGAACCTTGGCAGGGTCAGAGCACCGAAAAAACGCCAAGAGCAGAAGGGACATGAAATACAAGGGAGGGAGTCTGAGTTTCTTCCAACGACCTCGCGCGCGCGCTGGATGGCACTGCGATGATGCCGACGAACGAATGAGAGGAAAGGGAAGAAGCTTTAGGGGGTTCCGATGAGTCAACGACTCATACCCGTGTTGGCAGGGGGGCGGCGATACCATCTGTGTTCTCCGTATCGATGTGTGCGAATGGCCGTATAGCCACGCATTCCAGCGCGTGGGCGCGCGTCTGCCTTTCTTGCTTTGCGTTTTGCGCTTGCTCGGTTGCACTCTCCTCACTGCGGGTGTCACGACGGTCGCACATGGCACAAGGAGGAGTTGTGGACGGCCACACCACAGAAGGGAGGAGGAAGGAGGGTTGGTGCACTAGCACGGTGATGGCGCGGCTGGTGCGGATGGGAGGAGTCACAGTTAGCAAATGACGGTTGTGTGTGTGTACGGCACATCAACTCACAAGAGGGACGAGGGGCACAGGGAGGGACGTCCGCGTCAGGTGGAGAATTGCTAACAACAGCAGCGGAAAGGGAGGGGGGCATCAACAACAAAAAAAAAGAAAGCAGGCGACAGAGAGAATATGCACGCCTGCTCGCGACCACCAGTACACCACCAACCCACCCTACGCACAGACCGCCTCTGCAGTCACGTGCCGTAGACACGCCAACCTGTAGCAGCATTTGGACGGGGAGAAAAAGAAAAGGGAACATGAGGGAACCATGACGCACAAGAAGAGTTGAGATGCGCAAAGAGAACGTCATCATCATCGTCGCGTGAAGGGAAAGTAGGACGCACGCACGCAAGCAACGCTGACGGAAACCACATCGCCAGCACATTAGAAAAAACAAAATGAGAGTGTGAAGAATCGATAGCGCCGGCATCGCCAAAAAGCAGGTAAAGAGAGGGGGGCGCAGGTGGTGGTGCCGCGCCCATAGCAGCACTCGTGACGCCTGTATGTGTATCGGCGTGTGCGTACCGAACAGTAAATGCTTTAGATGTGTTCACGATGGCACAGAGATGCATGAGGAGAGAAGGCAGAGAGAGAAAGACGCCGTCCATGGGTCACGGCTGGAAGGGCGACTGTGCAGGAAAAGCACTTTACCGCTGTGTCCGTCGGCAAATCCAGTAAAACGCCTTCGCGAAGGAAGCACTTTCATTTCGGCACACCTGTTATAGGTGAACTGCGATCTTCTTCCTCCAGTATCGCTCGAAGGCAGCCTCCGTTTCTTTGAGTCCCTCCTCCAGGCTCACCTGCGTCGTGTCGAAGACTTCGATGTCACCCTTATAAGGCAGGTGGCGCAGTTTGAGCAGCTTCCGCTCCACATCGAGCTGGCTGGCCACTCGCCGCTCGGCGTCTTCACGGCTGATTTGGTTGCGCATCATAACGCGATCCACCGCCGTTGCAGAGGTGCAGTGCGTCATCCAGAGGTCGGTAGTCAGTTCCAGTACCTCCGTCATCTCACAGAGCAAAGCCGCCTCCACAATGACCAACCCGACGGCCGGTGCTGCCAAGACGGCGGCATCAGGCGACGTCGAAGGTGACGGGGACGGCGGCGAAACAATCGTCGGCGTCTGTATGGCAGAGGACAAAGTCTCAGCCGACCCCATGAGGGGCGGATATGCTGCTTTAAGACTCGCATACACCTTGGCGTGCTCGTCTTTGATGGCGGCGGTGATGTACGGCCAGCAGATCGAGTTCAGCTCTTGCAGCTTGCGCTCCTCAGCAAACACGATTTGGCCCAGCACACGACGATCAATAAATGGCTCCGCCTTTCCTGACCCCGCGGCGCTAAAACCTCGACCGGCCCCCTCCTGTATTCGTTGGGTCGGGGGCCCTGTCTGTTGACTCGCTGCTTTAGTCGGAGCCTGCGCGGTCAGGATAGCGGTGCCGAAGTGCTGCAGCAAATCGTAGTAGCATGGCTTGCCAGGCTCGTAGATGTGGTGACCGACAAGGTCTGCATTGATGTAGTGAACCGCCAGCGCCGAAGAAGACGGGATAGCTTGCGGGCGCATCGTTCTATCACTGCCGAGGGCTGCTGAGGGAGTCGCGTTATTCTTCCCTGAACCTTTGGCAGCAGCAGTGGACTGCTGCCAGCTCTCCGCCACCTTCAGAAGGTGCTTGCAGCGGGAAGTCTTGCCACTTGCGATAGTGCCGGTGAAGCCGATCGTGCGAATGGTCTTCATCGTCACGGCACGCTCCCCCTGTGTGTGTGTGTGTGTGTGTGTCGGTGTCTCCTCAGAGGGTCTGGTTGGAAGAAGAGCGAAGAGAGGACTGCGCACGGCTTTCCCGTGTGTAGGGGCGCAGTCGCTTTTTTTTCGGAGTGGGGAGGCGTAGCGAAGCGAAGCAGCAGGGGTGGGGGCTGTGCCCGAAGAGTGACTTCTGGCTCCGTTCCTTTACTGGCGCCTCACGTATCACTGCGCGAGTGTCCGTTGGCGGGTGAAGATGCACGTCTGTTGTGGAAAAGGGGGACGTTCGTTGAAAGAGGTTCGTCGCTTCTTTCAAATGTGACAGCCCCTTCTCATCAGTAGAGGGGAGATGGGGAAGGGCGCTGCTCGTACGCGGCGACGTATCCACATGCTGTGTAAAGGAGCGGACAAGTGGTGAGGTGAAGCACGGATGTGCGGAAAACAGAAGAGCGTTCAAGGGGAGTGGTGAAGTGAAAGGACCGGATCCAAACGAAAAAAGGCGTGGAAGACCTGAGTCATCAGACGAGCGATTTCCGGTCCGCTGCGACGGCCACTGCTGCAAGCCTTTTCAGTGAAGCTCATAGAAAAGGCACCAGCACCGGGGTGCGTTCATGCTGTGGGTTGCACTCGGAATGAAAAAGACGTCAAGACCATCTGCACAGCGCTAGCAAAAGGTGGAGCGGGTGCACGAGAGAAACAGTCCGCGAAAGACGAACACGGTGTGAGGGAGAGGGACAAGAATGGAGAGGCGCTGAAAAAAAAATAAGAATAGCGATGGCGCATCACCGTTCTGCATCGACAGGTCGATTCATTCCCTCGCACGCGCATCCCATACACCCAATAACGCACATGCGCACGACCGTGCAGACGCCTCCTCCACGCCCTCCTCTGGTTGGTTTTTCGTTTTATCACGTGAACGCTTTTTTCTTCGCTGCTTTGTGGTTACTCATATATTAACACTTGCTGGATGCTTTTACGCTGCTCTCCTTACGTTATTCGATGATCGCCGCCGCACCACCCCATTTTTTTTCTGTTCTCTGTCCTTGCCTTGCGCACATCACACACACACACACACAAGTGCACGTGCACACGTACACGCCGGCACACGCATGCGCGCACACGCGAAACCAAACGACCGGCCATCTTTTCTCGGCGTTGCGCTCGCCCTTTCCTTGGTCCCTTTCGTTCATTGCATCACAGGGAAGGGAAGGCCACGCCATATGAAGAGACACGGAAGAGCAACAACAAGTAACGTCGCGCCATGCCGCACACAAAACCGCCACAACACGAGGTGGGGCACACATGCACACATCACCGCGCAAGACCTTATAAGAGCCAGAGAGGGGGCGCGCAGACGGCCACACGCGCAACGCTGAGCCAGGGGCAAGAGGGGGACGGGTGTCAAGAAACGAAGAAGCGGAAGCACGAAGCACAAGCGTACACGCACCTTTAGTGAAAAATAAAAGGCAAAAAAAAAAAGAAAACAAGAGCGAGAAGGCATTAATGCACAGCCTCCGCCGTCAACACCATCAACACCACCCACGTGGGCCCACGAATGGCGGAGAGAGAGGCAGGAAACACACAAAAGAAAAACAAAAGGAGGTGCGACGGCGAAACGGCAAGAAAGGCCCGGGCCCTTCATACAACACATCCGCGCATCACACACCCTGGCACAGAGGCATTCTCTTGTCGTGCAGCAGGTACTCATGCCTTCACCTCCTTCTTCCGCAACGCCGCAGCGCCCTCCCGCGTCCTTCGAGCCCCAGCAGAGGCCGGCTTCTCACGCACCTCCTCTATGCGCATCTCCTTGTTCATCTCCGTCAGCTTCGCGACGACGTTCTTCACGTAGGTGGCAGCGGCGTCAACGGGGCGCTCCAGCTGCACAAAGGCAAACGTAATCGTCTCCGACGCGGCCTCCTTGCTGCGGCGACGCTTCTCGCTCTTGACGATGTTCACAAGTTTCACAGCGGCTACCGGCGTCACTACAGCGCGCACTTTCTCCTCCGTCGTCGACGCCGGCAGCTCCTTCAGGATGATATCGTAGTAGATCACCGAGTCGGACGTGCTGTGCGCTTTCTTGGTCGGTTTTGGCTTGGCAGACGCCGCTGAGGGCGAGGCGGCCTTGTCCTTCTTCGCACCTTTGCCAGTGCCCTTCTCCCCAGCGCCCTTCACCTTGTCCGTCACGCGCACCGCCGTGTTGGAAAAGGGGGCGCCCTCACTCACTTTGTTGAGGCGCAGCGCCTCTGCAAAGCTTGCCGGCTTCTTGTTGGCCGCCGGGGCCCGCGCTGCCGCCTGGTCCGCCGGTGGGTTGGCGGTGGCGTCAGCGGCAGGCGCGGGCGCTGCCGTCTCACAAACATCGGCGCTCTTGGCAGGGGCCGCAGAGCCCGCAGCCGGCGTCTCCCCTGCAGCAGCAGCAGCAGCAGGGACCACTGCCGGCTCCGCGGCCGCCTTCAGCACCGGCGTCTCGGCCGCCCACGCCGTCTGCCCAACAGCCGAGTAGCTCAGCTTATCGCTCTTGATGCCGTACGTATTCTTCTCCAGCTCACTCAGCTCCACCTCCTGAGTGAAGGACTGCGTGTTGTCGGCGCTGACGAACTGGCCCTTCATCGTGACCTTGATTGCGCCGGAGGTGGTCGGCACGGCCATGACGTCCTCGAGCCTCACTCCCGTCAGGCCCTCAGCGGTGAGGGACGTGAGCAGCGAGGATAGCTCGGCGGCGCCGTTCGCCTTTTCGAAGCGGTGCACAACATGCGCCGAGGGGGTGTAGAGGACCGCCAACGTCTCCGGGGCTTTCACGAGTGTGGTGTGGTAGTGCACCGCAAAGGTCGCGCCGATTTGCTGCAGGAGCGCGTCGGACGTACGCATCGTCACTCTGGTCGACAGCGTATAGCGGGGGAGGGGGGATGGAGAACGGATGTGAGATGGGCGCCCAGAACGCAGGGAAGGGTCTCTCTCTCTGCGTGTGTGTGTGTGTGTGTTTGTTTGAGAGGCGTGTGAAGGGTAGCGATTAAAGGCGCGCCAAACAGCAGCTTACGCTCGCTCTTTCTCGCTGTGAACAGGGCTTAGTTAGAGGTGGGAAGGGATGCAAGTTTAGTTGTTAATCAGAGTGAGGCCAGCTGACTACCGGCACGACCAACTGCGCTCTTCGTGACACACTCAGAGGGGGGAGGGAGGCGAGCGACAAGACCTTGCCGTGTGTGGAGATCTTCCACAGTGTCTGTGTGTGCTTTTCAGCGATGCCGTCGCGATGGAAGTGATATTGGCCCGTTAGAGGTTTACAGAAGACTTAAGAAATACGAAGAGAGAGAGGGGCGCGGTGCCTGCTGAAGCGAGAGCAAAATCGGTGCGCGCGTGCACGTGTGTTTGTGTGCCAGCGATGGGCCTGGATGCTCCCGTATCGAAGGTGTAAGGTCATGTGCGGGCGCGTAGGGCGGTGCGTGTGCGGATGCACATTAGTGGATGTTGTGGCGGAAGCACGCGAAACAAACAACCAACAACAACGAGGCGGGGCCGCGTGCAGCCGCCGCAGCGGGTGGAGAAACGAGGGAAAACGAAGCAGAAGAGACGGGATGAAGACAGAGGGGTAAGGAAGAGCTGAGGCGATCTGTGCGCGCACACACACGTTCACGTCACCAGCAACCACGCACGCTCGCTGCAGTCGCGCGTGCTGCTGCAGATAAACAACCGGAGAGCGGCGGATATGCGGCTGCGTCTGGAGCGCAACGATAGCCGCATGCATGATAGATTAAGAGAGGGCTTGCCCCCACTCTATGCTTTGTGACCACCATGTGCGTTATCGCGTGAACGTGCACCCCCCCCTTCAGTATGTATGAGCACGACTTTTACATCGGCAAGAAACAGTCGAACCCTTCCAAGCACCGTTGCACGTCCGATATGGAGGGGAGGAGGGAGAGGTCGAGGGGAGCCGACAAAACAAGCGGCGAAACGAGAAAAGCGGTTCGCCAACAGCCAACGCAGACACGCTCACGTCCCTTTCTTTCCTTCTCCAAGCGCGAAACCTCACCATACACACGTGCGCGCCACCACCCGCGCCTCCAACGCTCTCGCACAATCAGTCCCACCGCAAGCGAGACAGCGAGCCCTCCCCCTCCTCCTCCAAGACGGCACGCATCGAGGGGAGAACAGAAGTGCAGCAGCGAGCATCACGCATCGACGGTAACACGCAGCGCTGAGCATCCCGTCTGAACATCAGCAGCGACGACATTGTAGAATAGCATCAAAGTGCGGAGATGACGCGAAGGATAGGGCATCGGGGGTTGAAAAGGGGGCGTTCCCCTGCACTCTTGCGCCTCTCGATCTCCCCGACATCCCGCCAGCAGTGCGTGGCCCGCAGCGGTGCTGCCGCAGCCCTCATTTGCTCCCTTCTGCTTGTTACGACTTGGAAGCCCACAAGCGCTGAGTGCGCTCCTCCGGCGTCATGCGCATCTTTGCGTCAAGGAACTGCTGCGCATCAAGCACCTTCCAGTTAGAATGCACGCGCTGGCAGCGATCACAGCGGCACGTCACCAACATGCCAGAGTACCCGGCGGCGCGGCGCTGTTCGTCGTGGTAATTGCGGCAGTGATCATCTGACTTGAAGAGAATGGGGTTGGCGATCGGCTTGTACCCCTGGGCACTACGCTGGATCGCCGAGCAGTCGCCGCACCGCAGGTAAAACTTCTGAAAGAACCTATTCGACATGGCCGTCGATATTGACGATGGATGAGCGAAGGCTGTCAAGAAGAGTGTGGTGGGGCGTCTGTGAAACACACGCACATGCGCCACTCAGCAGTCCCGACCACAGTGCTGTTACCCCTGAGTTGCTGCTGATCTTCTAAGCGCGGCACTAGCAGCCGCCACGTGAGCGCACACGCGAAGAGCGGTGTAGTGGCGGCGGTGTTGAGGGCGTCGTGGGAGATGCAGCGAAACAAAAAAGGAAATGCAGAGAATCGAAAAATAGAGATCAAGAGAGACGACGGCGACAACGGCAACGACGACGGCGTTCCATCAGTAAGTCACAGCACCTCGGTGAGCGTCTTTGTTGAGGTGAGTTTTGGGAGAGAGCAACGGCGAAAGGAGAAAGGGGGCACGGCTGATAAACTGAAACAGGCCCGGCACCTCAGCAGCAGCGCCGCCGTGTGCACCAAGAGATGGCGCGGCAGCAACGTCATCGCGTGGGTCCTGCTATCACCTCGCCACCACCACCACACTCCCTCCCTGTCCATCAAAATCTAGAAGGCGGGGGAAGGGCGGAGGGTGAAGAAGACAGAACAAGAGTTCAACAGCAAGAGAGGCGTTACGAGACGTCCGCCACCACAGTCACACACAGCATAAAACGCACAGCAACACACATGCAGGTATTGCATCAGACATCCAGCACACGCACACCGTAGCGACCGCGCCCATAAAAGCAGCACAAGATCTATCCAGGCGTGACTACGTTTGTACGCGCAAGCAGTCGTCGACCAGAAAGAGAAGCCCTCTGCAGCCGCCTCACGTCACCAGCGTCCTGCGACGCGGGATCCGCTTGCCTGCTGCCGCGCTCGTCGCCTCCGCCAAGGAGGTCTCGAGACCCAGGTACTGGCCCTCCTCCTGCGCTTTCAGGCCTATGGTAGTCATGTTTGCCCGCCACGCGCACGCGGGGCAGTGTGCAGACCACTCCGTGATGCGTGGGTGCAGTGGCGCTTGCCCCGGTTCTGTGAGCCCGGTGCGGCTGCGAATTGTCGCGCGGTACGGCTGCCCGCAAGACTGGCACTTCCACTCAGCACGGAACTTGCTCGTCACGCTCAGCGAGCCTATGTTGTCGTTCTTCTCATTCTCAGCCAGGCCCTTGAACAGCTCCGGCTGCGCTTCCCTCAGCGCCACCACCGGAGTCTGCTCTCTCAGAACCTCGGAGGCGTAGCGGCCCTTGCAGAAGTTGCACCCAGCGTGGAACTTGGTGCGCACCGAGACATTCTTGCGGTACGACGAGCCACAAAAGAAGCATTTCCAGTAGATGCGGCGGTGGTCGTTCCATCGCACGTCGCTCATCTGGATGTTCAGCTCCTCCTCGTTGCGCTTCACATCGATGTCTTCAATGACGCTGCTGTAGCGAGCAGCAAAGTTCGTGAGCCGGTTAGAATCTCGCGTTACCCAGTTCACACCCTTCATCGGCAGCTGACGACCAACGCTGTAGTTGAGGTACATGGCGCCATAGCGCATGTTCGGCCACACGCTGGACCAGCGCGACTTCTGCTTGAACTCCGCCGCCGCCAGCGCGCATGTTGGACGCAGCATCGCTTCAACAAGGGTGCCCCTTGGCGTGCAGAGGTTTGTGCTTGCTATGGGTAGAAGGCGAGAAGGTGCCGGTGTCCTGTTCACGGCAACAGTGGTCCCCTGTGCCTCACGTTCTTCTCCAAGCACGCGTCGGCAATGTTCGGCGGGGAGAGTTGGGCTGAAGGCCGAGGTATTCACTCGATAGCCGTCGGCACAGTTGCCCAGCAAGGCAGGAAAGAGCGAGCGTGAGAGAGAGAGAGGGACAGAGAGGGACAAGGTGGGGAAAGCGTGAGCCACATATGCAGCGCATGCCAGCGCAGGTCAAGAGAGCATCCCCGACTCGCGCGACGGCGATGCGCTTCAAAGCGAGGTGGGTGGTGTCGCACGGCAGACACGTGCCCCTTTCTTCCACCACCACCACGGCCACCATCACCCCCGATGGCCGTGCTCTCGAGCAACACCCCTTCGATTCCGGCTGCTCTGCTTGAGAGGCATGCTTGTCTGTGCGCGTCGTGGCGACGTCTGTGAGCCTGTAAGACGTCGTGGACACATGAACAGAGAAGGAGAAACAGAGAGAGGTGCCAAGACGTTGCGGCAGAGTCTCTTGGGCGTGGCTCCTTGGTTACATGTGAGCGCACACACAATTTATTATATGCGCATATGCGCTCTGAGCATCAAGCGAGAGTTAGTGCGTGCATAAAAGCGTTAATAACACAAGATAGACAAGTGGACAGCGTTGTGTGTACATGTGAGAGGAGACATCCATCCATCCATCCACACGCACAGAGAGAGACACTAACACAGGCACCGTAGGACAACGCGACATCACGACCAAGAGTAACGCCAAAAGATAGCGTTGATGTGAGTAGAACGGCCGATGAGAACAAGAAAACCACCGGAGCAAGCCCGTGCACACAAACGCACATTCACGCCCTACCGCATCAGCAATGACAGCAAGAGTCAAGGTGAAAAAAGGGTCGAAAACAAGAATGCCCGAGAGCGGCGCCGCGGGAGCGAGAGAGAAGCGATGGCGCGCACCCGAGCGCGCACAGCGTCGTGCTCACTGTTTCGCCACAAAAAGGCACGAGAGTTCCGGGGAAAGTGTGGCGTGTACTAGAACGCACCTGCGCGGCGTACGCAACACATACCGAGTGCCGCCCTTGGCACATGAGGCCCAATCGCAGGTCGGAGACAGCGGCGCCAGCTCCAGGTGGCGGATTCGTTCACCTATCGCTTCGTGCGTACGGGTTAGAGCGCCGCTCTCACGCAGTCACACGCACACACGCACATGGAAACGCTGCCTGTACCGCAGCAGCTCCAAAACAAACAGCCACAAGCCCCCCCCCCTACGGATAGCCCAGCCATAACTACGCTACAATCGCATCCTCGGAGAGTCTTAGTGGCTTCGGCGGTGGCGGCTTGCGGCCACGCAGCTCGCGCGGTGGTGGCTTGCGCTGTGGCTTCTCCCACTTGGGTGGGAACATCAAAAAAAGCACAAGGCGAAGACTACAGAAGACGACACACCACATAATGATAAAGCGCAGCCACGCCTGGAAAGCGATCTCGTTCATTGCGAAAGGGTTTCGGCGCGGGTCCTTCGCCGCCGGATCCTCTGCCTCGTCGTCGTCCGCAAACGGATCCTTCTTCACCCGGCCCGTGTGCATCTCCTCGTAAAACTGGTCGTAGCTGACCTTGCTCTTGTGGTGCGTGCGGGTCGTGTAGCGGAAGCCGCTGTAGCGGTTCGCGTTGCCGCCAGCGCCGTCGCTGCCGCTGCCCTCCTGGTCTTTTCGGACCCACACCCCACTTTTTATTTGCTCATACGCCTCCTGCACCTCACGGAATCTTTCGTCGCTGCCGCCCGGGGCATCAGGGTGGTGCTTGCGGGCCAGGACACGGTACGCCTTCTTGATTTCTGCCTTGTCAGCACCTTGCTTGATGCCGAGCACCGTGTACGGGTTCTTGCTGCTCGCATAGCGGGCCTGCGTCAGGAGCGGGGCGGTAGACGCCGCAACAGCGGCTGTGGCGCCGAATGCAAGAGCGTGGCCGGCCACCGAGCAGGTGACATGGCGAAGACCGGTCCGTGCGACTCCACTCACACGCATCCCCTAGTCCGTCAGCACGCTGTTTATTACTCGGCTTGTTCTCGCTTGTGCCTATAACTCCCTATGTCAATGGGTGTAGCAGTGCTGTGATAGCAAACCGCTCGCTTACCCGTGTGCACTCCGTTAGCCTGGCACGTGAAGTGGAGACAGCAGCGACCCGGTTCAGCTTTCCCAATGGCAATCACCAGCGATGTCTACAGCAGCAAGCACCGCGCCGCGTCGTCAGATGCTTCAGCGCGAGTGGCGTGTGTAGGTGCTTGGCGCAGGCAGGCTCCCACGCGTTCGTGTATATGGATGCGCGTGTCACTCACCGTGGGCTTGTGCGGGGGTGACGGAGAGAATATAACAAAAAAGGGGGTGGGACCGGACTAAGAGAACGAGAACAGAGAGGAGGTGTGGTGGTGCTGGTGCGGAGAACGGGGAAGGGGGGGGGACATGCGCCTGGCGAGGTGCCGCACGACTGTGTAGTAGAGATGCACCGGGACAAGAAGAGGGAAGTTGTCCCTCGGTCAGTCAGTGCACACGCGCGCACCCATGGGTGATCAGTGTACATGCAAATGCGCATATACATACCAGCATGGGTGTTTAGGAGAGGTGAGGTGGAGACGAGGGCAGAGGCCGAGTGTCCGTGATGAGCGGCGATGACACGCAGGCCACAAAATCGAAACATGCACGTCAGGGCCCGCGAGATGAGAAGAAGCGAGACTGTTTCGACAACGCACACGCACCACGCAGTGGTGTGTGCGTGTGTGCGTGTGTCTCGCTTTGGTCTGACGGATTTCAAATCAGGGAGAGACCGTGTGTATGTGTATGTGTATGTGTGTGTGTGTGTGTGTGTGTGTGTGGTGTGATGTGGTGTGTGCGTGCAGACGACCGAAGAAGCGAAGCTTCTCTGAAGTCCAACGCACGCATCGCCCTCTCTCTTTCATGGTACGAAGCAGCCGCGCACACACGCACACAGAGAGGATAGTTGCCATTTTACAGCGCAAGATCTGAAAGGCGCACCTGGTGGATCGATGTGATTTCAGAGAGGAGGAGGAGCACTCACAGAGCGACCGCCGCACCGAGCAGCAGAGAATGGCACTTAAAATGTAGCTGAAAGGTGGATGCAACTGAGTAGGTGAGAGGCATGCACACACACACACACACCAGCACATACAGAGGCACACAGCACGCTTAGCACAAGCACGCACATCCTCAGTGCTGCACCTCAGCACATTTGGCCAACGCAAACGCGAGCGCACACGTGCGAATCAAAATAAAGAGATCGGAGAGGGGCGTGCTGGACACACACGTGTATCGTGGGCCGCCCCCTCTTAGAGGAAAGGAGCGAAGCAACAGAAATGACAGTCATCGCGCGAGAGATGCAAGCTACCGCGACGGGGGAGGGAGGAGGGGAGAGCAGCTGCGCAAGCACGAATTGAAGAGAGATGCGCACGAACGCAGAATCGACTGTACATCACGGGCACGCGGATACTCGCGTATGCGGGCCAAAATCACGGCCACACAAGATAGCAAGATACACGCCGGAAGCTGAGCAGAATTGGGTGCGAGAACGCGTAACGGCCTTGACCCACCACCAGCCTCGCGCATGGCTTCCTCTCTAGCTCCCATCAGCTTCTGTCAAGTGCCAACCGCACTACCGGAGGTTGGCCGGCCGCTGTGGGCGTGGCTGGCCGCACTGAGCACAGAACTTCGACTCTGGACGCTTGTAGACGGTGGCGCAGAAGCGGCAATACTCCGCGTCAAGGATCGGATCAGCGGCAGGGGAGGCGGTGATGGCGGGCAGCGCGCCTGCAGAGGACCCTCCCTCCCGATTCTTTGCAGCGGCAGTCGAGGAGGGTCGTCCGCCCGCAATACTGCGGGGCGCGCTGGAGGCCGTCGGTGCCGTCATCGTCGTGTCCGCAAGAGCACATGAACCACTGGAGCGTTGCTTAAGGGCAAGGTACGTAGCGGACGGTTCGATGCGGCCGCCCATGGTCGCATCGGTGAGCACCGCCTCACGGACGTCACCGTCGATGCCGGCCAACGGCGCATACGCTTCACAGACCGGATGGCCGTCGCCTACCCGCATTCCCTCGCTTTCCCAAACTGTATCGTGCGCCTCCCATGGTAGATCGCAAACGACGCACAGAAAGGCGGATGTGAAGCCGGAGCAGCCACCGCAGCTCTTGCACCGCATCGACTTGGGATCGTGCACCTTGTGGCCGTGGCCGCAGCGGCACTTGGCGCTCCACTCTGACGCCTTCCAGTTCGCTCGCCGCGTGAGCCAGCCCTCACCAATCTCGAGCGGCGTGTTTGGCACGTACCGGTACCGAGCACACGAGCAGCCGACCTCCTCGCAACGCCCCTTCCACTGGGCCAGCTGCGCATCCGTCGCAGGTGCCGTAGAGGAGCCACACGAAGGCGCGTGTCCCTTGTCGCCGTCGTTCCCCACAGCCTCCCCGTCACGTCCACGACTCGCCTGCGCGGCGGCAGAAGAGTTGGCGGCACGGGCCGGCGTGGTGTGCGCCGCGAGCGGGTGGCCGCAGAAGCAAACGTGTCGGTAGCCGATGCGGCAGCAGAAGTCCCCGTTCGCCCCACTCAGCCGCGGCTTCTCGCGGCAGCGCCAGACGCAGTACACGCCCGTCTCCCACGCCAGGCGCGCAGCATCGTTCTCCTTGTTCAGCACGCGCCGCGATTCCTTCGACGGACCGAACTGGCGCACACCCCACATCACCTGCTCCTTTGACGTACCGTCACGAGGGAGGTGCTGCGCGATCATGGACTTCACCTGGGTGCTCAGCTCCCTGATCTCGTCATGCACCATGTCCGACTCGACAATTTCGCCATATGTTGGTGCGCCGCCGCTAAAAAGGGTGCCACCATCACGCGTAGACGCTGCTTTCTTTGCAGTGGTGAGACTGCAGCGAGCAAGAGAGGGCTGAGCAACAGATGGGGGTGCTCCGCCGCCGCCGGCGCGAACCATGAGAGAGCTGCGCTGAGGACGCGTCGCAACAGCGCGGGATGGGGAACAAGACGGGAGTGTTGCCTTGGGCGGCATCGCTTCTCGGCACTGCAGTGGCAGATGAACCTACTCTCGTGTGGATGTGACTGTGTATGTGAGTGAGGATGTACTCACTGGAAGATTATAAGGAAGAAAGCACAAGAGAGTACAGGTGGAACCCAAAACACCGGTTGCCTACACGTCCGCCTGCCATCAGATGACGATGGAGTCGATGCGATACAGAGCGAAGCGAGAGCAGCAGCAACGCTACAGTCCCCTCCCCGCTCTTGCCCCCACGCACAGCAGAAAGAAAGACGAGAATGAGAAGCAATAAAGGCATGCAAGAGGTTTACGTCGACTGAAACCCGGCGGCAGCGAGAACGACACGTCCTCAGCAAAACGGAAGTAGGGACATCGATGCGGGTGGGGCCTCAAGCCCCAGCCCTCCCCCGACACTCGCGCGAAACGACCAGAACCTCTGGTGTGAATAAGGCAAAAAGAAAAAATAGGGACGGGGAGGCAAGAGAGAAGCAACAGCAGAGAGATAGAGCGGTTGGACCGCCGCGGTGGCTCCGCCACATGCAGTTCTCCCTCATCCTGTGTGCACGCCCTGCACCGGCCCTTGGCATCTTTCCATTGTTCGGTTGGGTGGGGCGGGGCAGCACGCGTGCTTCACATTATGCATACCACCCAACGAGAAAACAGCCACAGGAAATAACGGGGCAGCGATGGCGCGGAGGGCTCCATCCCACGGCAGGATCGGTGCACATCAGCAGACACATGGCGTGAGGGAATGCGCACCCCATCCGTTGCACAGTAGATGTCTTCCCGTGGGACGGCGCCTCCCGTGTGCGCGCCGACATGTCGTTGGGCCTCACCGCTACCATCACGGCACAGACACGCAAGCCCAGAGCGCCCCTTTCGTTAATGTTAACAACCTTCCACCAACTGTGAACAGCAACAGCAAAGACAGCGACAAGAGCAGCTCACGTGAGAGAGGGAGCGCTGGAAAATTGTGAGGCGTGAGTGAGACAGGGAGGGCACAGGGCAGAGGGCCACGCCCGCGAGGTGACTGGAAGTCGGAAGAGGAGGCTGGGGAGCGTGCACGGCATGGCGTGAAAGATGGCTGCATCGAGGAAGGCGTGCACTTAGCCGAATCGTGCCTAAATCGCCTCTGCCTCCTCCACGGCCGAGGCGGCCCGCGGCATCTCGAGGCACTTTGCCAGCGGCACATCCTTCATTAGTTTCCACGTCATTGCACACGCACAGATCTTCGTCACGGCATCCGCCTCGCGAATGTCGTGGTAGCCCGCCACCAGTCCCGCCTCCGAGATGCTGTGTTGTTCCTCAGCCCGGTTGATCGCCAGCGTTGTCGGGAGATCCACCACGCCGCTGAACAGCGCCAACGGCAACAGCAAGCTGCTCGTGAACTGCGCCGTGACGCACATGGCGAGTACCTGATACGGGTTCATATTCATGGCGATGAGCGCGTCGCGCATTTTGGCCGTCGCGTGCGGCGTGATGTGCGGGTCGCCGATGCCCACCACACGGGGCACGTCCATCTCGTACACGCGCTCGAACCAGGCAATAATGGGGGCGATCATGGCGTCCTGCTTCGCGGCGATCGGGGCGGCGCGGAAGTACAAGTTGTCGTTTTGAAAGAAGGAGAGGAGGTAGTCGATGCGCGGGGTCAGCATCTGCGGAGCGATGTGCAGGGCACCGCTGCAGATGTCCGACATGGGCATGAGAAGCTGATTGATGTACCCAGTCTGCTCAGCGTACTCCTGAGCGCAGCAGCACGCCATGGCCTCGCTTGGAACCGCCAAAACCTGCGAAGACTTCATAGCCTTTACTTTGCGGCCGTCCACCGTCACCGCGAACCATCCAATGTAGCGGCCTTCGAGCTCCACCACGTCAACGTCTTTCCAGAAGACCCGCACAGCGCCAGAGCTACGCGGCTTCAGGGAGACCTCCATTTGATAAAGCGAGTCCTCGCTGAGCACACGGCTGCTCTCGTTCTCTTGCTCCTCGAACTTGCGCATTACCTCCTCCAATTGCTTCGAATTCATGCGAGACATCTCCTCAACCTTGCGCTCCAGCTCCGCCGTCGACAGCTCCGCGTGCGCACCGGGTTCGCTCGGCACATTCTTAAGCAGGGCGGAGGCGTCGAGCTTGCTCGCGATACGACGGCGTGGCTTCTTTGGCGCCACGGTCGGCCCCGTCGCTGCTGTAGCTTGCGACGCACCGGCTGGAGTGGAGGGTTCGGCAGGCGTGCTCGATGACACCGACATGCGCGCGGCTGCGATCGCCACAGCCAAGAGTTGGCGTGGCGCCGCACCCTTAGCTAGCGTAAACGGACGCATTGGAAAAGGAACACAACGAACGCTCTCCGCTGGCGTATTCCATTCGAGGTGCGCATGGGCGATGCAGAACGCCACAGGCGAAGAGTCAAGAAAGCGGAAGAGAGAGTAAGATATCACAAAATAGCGAGGTGATTGAGCGTGGTGGAAGACAGCAGTGGAGAGAGAGATAGATGGGCACCCGGGTTTTACGCATCGCCCCACAGCAATGCAGAGGGCGCGCTGAGCCACCGGACCTGAAGCTGTTTCGCGTGTACTAGTGAGTGCACGCATGCTCCACTCCCCTCCCACTCCCCCCGCGAGGGCGACATAAAAGCCAAGCGGGAGTCACCGCCATCACGAGTCTGCGGCGTTACATCCTATACGAGCTGCTGGGAATACATGTGGAGACGTGTAATTCACATGGATAAGTAAAAAAAACCACAAACATAACAGAGAGAGACTAGAGAGAAGCGGCGCAGCAACGCTCGTAAGCCGCGCCCCGCTCCGTATCGCATCTTCTCGCCCCCCCCCCCCACCTTGCGCTGCACATCACACACACGGTTTTGACACAGGCCTTCGACGTTGTTGGCGTCTTCGCGTTCTTTTTTTGCTTCGGTCGGGAAAGAGGGGGCCACGTCTAGTCATGGATCCATGCGTGCGGCTGTAGGCGCCTCCCCCCCCCCCCGAGCACACGACGCGTGTCACACGCGCCCATGCACATACCATCAGCGCAGCGACGTAGATGCGACACGCTACTCGAGGTCGTAGCGAACGCCCACTGGCACCGCTGCCGGCACCCGGCCGCACACAAAGTCGGCTACAATCCACTCTCTCAGAGCAGTCGGGTCGTTCACGGCGTCGCGGTGCGCTGGCTTCGAGCGGTTTCGACTCGCCTCCACTCGGTAGGGGTGATAATTGAAGTTGTACCACGATTGATGCAGCACCGACACTGCATCGTTGCCGATGCGGCGAGTGAGCGGGTTGCTGCAGCTCGTGCCGTTCAGCAACGAGTACATCTCATTCATCCAAAAGGAAACCATATGCGTACCAAGCTGTTCGTCGTACTGGCACGAGTAGCTCTCCGACTCGGCATCCGAGGCGGCGAGACATAAAACGTTCGGCGCCTCCACATGCTCGCACAGCGCAATCGCATGGCATGTATCAGCCAAGAAAACAATGCGACCGTACCGCCGCTGCTGGTGCATCATCATCAGCGTCTCCGAAATGTCCGATGAGCTCAGAAACTCCGTGTCCTGAAACTTGAAGAACGACTTCGCGCCGTGCCCCGCGACGTAGATGATGATGTTCGACTTGTCGTCCGAAAGGAGCCGCCGCGTGGGCGGCGTGTTCTCGTCATAGCGGCCCTGCAACACACTTAGAAAGCGGCGCACGTCCACGTCGCTGCCCGCGTAGTCCACTTGCGCGCTGCAGCCGTACAGATTCATGCTCGCGTGCCCATTCGCGTCGCGCTCTCCTGGGGGCTGCGAAAAGATCTCCGCAGGGTACACATTTCGTGGATCGCAGGCGAAGCTGTCACTCAAAAAGAGAAGAATATGGTCGTCGTCGATGCCGTGTTGACGCAAGAGGTGGTACATGGTAAGCGCATTGGCGGTGTGGCGGTAGTTGAAGAGGTACCGCGAGGAAGAGACGATGACAGCCCAGTTGTTGCTCTGGCCCTTGCCTGTCGCCTCCAGCGGCGCAGACGCGGCGGCCGCGGCGGCGTTCATGACCGCAGCATACGCGTCTGACAAACAGGACGAGGCGGTGAGAACAAGAACAACGACCAGCAACGTCGTCGCGGTACACCGTGTTGGAAACGTCATCACCTGAGCTGCGGTGTGCACAAACAGCCGGAACTGCACTAGCTATCGATTGCTGGAATGTGAAGGGAAGAGCCGGCACAGCCGCATGCCCCCACTACCTTCTGCTGCCGCGGCTGGTGCAGTGTGTCGCCGTCTTGGCGATTTGCAAGAGAGAGGCGGCACGCACCAGCAGCGAGAGAACGAGGGAGAGCAAGCGAAAGAAAAAAATGAGCTTCGGTGCGTGAGCGAGAGCGACGTAGAGAAGGGATGAGGAGGAGGAGGACTGTGCAGGCCATTGGTGCACCGGCAGTGGCACCGTACACGCATTCCTCACATCAACGCCGTAACGGCACATGCACACAAGCGGTGCGACTCTTGTGCTTTAGCCGTTCTGGGTCACGCCATATCCGTGACTTGTGCCGACCAAACACCCACTCATCCTCTCTCCTTCGGCCCCACCCCTGGCTCTCGCGAACTCTACGACTGCAAGAGCAATCCAGTATAGAATGTGGGACACCACGAACAGGAAGGCGCCGGCATTGTCCTCGCCCGCCGCTCCCGCCGCGGCCGAAGGCTTTGTGCGTGGCGTGGAAGGCCCGTGCTGGAGAAGGTCAGCCGACCAACAGGACCGCGGCGCACAGATACGCATGATGCCTCATCTCTCGCTCTCCGCTTGGGTGAAGGTGCATGCGCACAGTAGCCGGTGTAATGGCAAGAACAGCGCGAGGGCGTGTGAGGCAGTCGGCGATGCGGGGAGAGAAAGCGTGCGGGCTGGGAAGAAGCCGCCAAGGGGGACCGCAGACCGTCAGCCAAGAAGGTACCAGAAGCTCCTTTCTACTCCATCATCCTCTCACCTCGCTGGAGGGCTTGTAAAGGTCCACGAATACGGTAAACCCATTCTCTCACGGAGCACGGAAACAGATGGCCGCCACCATCCCCACCCGCCGTACTCGTCCTCCTTCAGCTTAGCCGTCCTTGCGCACCTCTCCTCCGCTCCACCAACGATCACAAGCTCGCCTAAAGACGTACATCCCCATTTTCGCTCCAAAAGCGGCCATCTGTCTCCATACAACGGTGACGTCAACTCCGATCGACACCCCTCTGCCCCGTCACAGGCCTCCACCACCGCGTGTGGGGCGAAGCAGCGCTTCACACGCGCGCTACAAAAATGCCAGCACAGTCATTTCAGAACGGCCTGCGCCTCAAACTCCGCCCACCACCCCGCGCTGCGCAGGTCGCCTCACAGCCGCTTCCCTCACCAGTGGGCCGTGTGAGGGCCCGGGGCGAGACAGTCGTTCAAGTGCCGTGGGCGCCCTGCCCATCACGTGGATGGGCACAGACCTGTTCACAGTCGCAGGTCGCCCCGACGCCACGCCGTCCAGGGCACGGCCGCCCACATCAGCAGGGATGCATCGCACTCGCTTCCCCCCTACGTCGTAGGCACCTGACCCGGTCACCACCTCAAGTGGTTCGGCATTTGGCAGGGATATAGGAGGGCTGCTTTGGCCTCCTCCACCCACACAGAGGGTGCGGGGCCGCTGGGCCCTGAGATGCCACGCGCGGAGGTGTGTCTCCCTCGTCATGAGGGAGGGCGTAGTACATGCAGTGAGAAAGAGAAGAAAACAAAAGAGGAGCAGCAGCAGCTGCCGCGACGACAGCAGCCGACCCCGTCAACCGAATCTCCTTCATCGCCAAAAGAGCATCGATCGCGGGGTCTGGTCGCGTAGCACGAAGGGCGGAAAGTGGGTGGTAGACGCATGCTCAACGAAAAAAAAAAGAACGCACGGTCGTCGCAAGCAAGCTGCCGCGTAATTGCCGCTTGTGGCCAACGCGAGTCGCGCACTTCTTTCCCGCCCGTCCTACCGCCACGGTCAGCAAGAACAAAGGCTTTGCCACACCTCACGTGAGCGGGTGCTCGCTGCTGCTGTGGTTCTGCAGTCGAGGAGGCAGGCGCAGCTGCGACATGGGAATCTCAAGCTCATTCGTGCACCCGAGGTAAGACGAGATCATTGTCTTTTGGCTGTCGTTGGTGGAGACGCCAGCAGGGCCGTTGGCCCAGATCAGGTCGAAGCCACCCACCCGCTCCTCCTCGCCGCTGCGCCGGCCCTCCATGTCGATGACATCGAACATGTCTTTCAGCATGTTGAACTTGAGGTGGTAGTCAGCCGGCGTCTCCGCCGTCAGCGATGGCGACGCGTTCGTCTCGATGAGCCACGGGTGCAGTGTGTCGTCAATCATAACGTCGTAGCCGTACAGCTCACTACAGTGTTTGTCCTGCAGAATAATCTTTTGCACAGAAAACAAAGTGCGCATGATCATCTGTTGGATGTCGCCAAACAGCTGATTCGCGCGAGCCGCGCCGTGAGTGGCGGTGAGGATGGTGCGCAGGTTTCGAATGCCAAACTTGCAACCCGACGCCGCCGTGTACTTCGGGTACGTCTTCTGCACAGCCACGTTTGTGACGTGGATGTATGTGTTATCAATGTCGTCCAGAGAATAGCGGTGGTGGCAGAAGCGCGCGAATCCGGTGCGGTGCAGCCACACCGTCAGCGGTTGATAGCTTTGGACAAATACGTAGATACGCAGGTCGTATTTCTTGCCGCCGACGAGATGCGGGTTCGCGATGTAGCGCTGCGCGAGGTACGGCTCTACCGGCTCCGGCACACCATACACGCTTCCCAGCCCGTTGCCGCTGCATGAGCTGCCACCGCCGCCGCCACCGCCACCCGAAGATGCCCCGTTGACGCCACCCCCGCCCATGGCCCCGCCTCCGACTCCGCCGCCGCTGCTTGTCAAGTACCCGTGGCGTAGCTTAAACTCGCGGCGCCACTCCGCGATCTGAGAGAGCTTCGAGAAGAGAAAAATGCCTTTGCCCTGCGCCTTGGCTGGCGGCTTCATGATCCAGATCGTGTTGGGGTGTCGGCGGAACTCCTGCTCAAACAGTCCGTAGTCCTGCGGGAGTGAGAAAGTGACAGGGAAGAAGTCCCACGCAGCGGCCACTTCCTCGGCGTCCCCGTCTTTCTCCAGCGCCTTCACCATCCTCTTGATGTTGCGCACCATCGTATCCTTGCGGGTCAGCTCGTAGTGGTTGCGGAAGTGGTTCAGGTGCTGATGGTCATCGAGGCGCAGCCCGTCGTAGTTCTCCCGGATCCAAGAGACGTCGGCCCAGTAGTAATCCCAGTCTGACTCGCTGTCCGTCTCGATCCAGCCACGGCAGCGCATCACGTCAAGGATGGTGTTGCGCAGAAAGCAGCGGAACCGGATCGGCCCGGTGCGGGTGCGTCGGTGCTCCATGTGCGTCAGCTCTTGAACGCGCACGCACGCAACCGCGTGCAGTGCGGGGACGCAGAGAAGAAGAAGCAGGCGAACGGGTACCGCCACCGATGGTCGGCAAGACCGACAAGACGAAATTACCTGCGGAGAGATGAGAGAGAGCAAGAGGGGGGCGGAGAAGGAGAGGGAGGAGGGAGGGCGGCTGTGAAGAGTCCCTGCGGACTCGGCAACACGCGAACGCGATGTTTGGTGGGACCCGCGGCGCTAAATGTGCAAAGCAAAGACGATTGAGAGCGCAGGGAGGGAGGGAGAGGCAGTCCAGCGTTCTTGTAAAGGGATTCGACAGGCATGCGCATCAGCTGTGCAAAATGAGCACGTGTCGATGGGGCTCTGTGGCTGCGGCCGGCCTTTCGATAGCCTCAGAAGACAGCTCCGCCCCGCCCCACCGTGATGACTCGAAGGACAACGCTGTGCCGGATCGCTCATGTGTGCCGTTAGAGATGCTTTGCCGTATGCAGACATGCCGGCGCAGTCGCGTGTTCGGGGGGGGGGGACATGCAAACAGAAAGAGCACGAGGAGGCGAAAAGGACAAGTCGACGCAACGATTCCGTCCGCCCATCCCCCCGCGCCGCGGTTCGCCCTTCCCCCTCGTGCGTTGCGGCGGGCCAAAGGCTTTTCTGTACGCTCTTCTTCTATGTAAGCAATCAACCTCATCAACAACCAGCACTGGCATCAACAGCAACACTCTGGCAACGGCCGCCCCGCCGCATCCTACCACGCCGTCAGCACCCCAACGTTGGACGACTGTCCAAAATATGTCATGTACTCCGTCATCAGGTGCGCGCCGTCGCCGCGGCGGAGGGAGTTGATGATGAGTCGCAGACGCACCCGGTGGTAGGCGGAGCAGAGGTCCAGCAGCCGGTCTGCGTACTCACCGCACAGCATCTTGGCGCCGTCGTAGCACATCTGCAGCAGCCCAAAGCACGCCGACATCTCGCGGTACGTCAGGTGCGGCGCCACGGCCACAAGTGTGCAGATCTCGTTGAAGGTCGCAGCGAGAGTGTACTCCTCTAAGCCCTTATAATGCGGCACGCGCTGCCGAGCCTGGTGGTTGCTACGGAGAATGGCGTAGAGAATGTCAATCAGGTCCGGGGCGTACATGTAGCTGAGGCACTTCGTTAGCTGCCGCACGAGCCGGTTCCACACCCCTTGGCGCATGTACAGGAGGTGCAGCTGCTGAAAGGTGTGGCCGCAGGAGTTGACAGCGGCCGACATCGCGTTGAAGACACGCGCGCGGCCTTCTTCCGACATGAGCAACTGCACCGATGTCGTCGTGAGCAGTTCCACAGCGCCGCAGAAGAAATGCTCGACAGTGGCACGCTCGTAATAGAGGACGATGCCCAGGTTGCACCACGGCGCCGAGCAGAATGTGTTGAGGATGTCGGACACGTCGTAGACGACAGCCGCCTCGACGGCATCGGCCGGGAAGGAGAAGAAGGTCGACGTGCTACCCCCGTTCATGACAAGCGACGAGTCGGCGGTTTCAGGGGGCATGCCACCTCCGTCGGCGCTTGCTGGGGCGCCAAAGGCGGGGGTGCCGTCGCTGGCAGTGGTCATGGGTGATGAAGGGTACGACAGGTAGCTGAAGTAGCAGCACAGCACGTTCATCACAAAGCTCGTCAGCTCCCACTGCGTCGTGGACAAGTTCTCCTCGTCCATGTACTGGCAACTGCGGCTGCACAGCACCGACAGCCACGCGATCATGTCCGGCGCCGTCGCCGCCTCGTAGCGGACGACGGCCCAGCAGACATCTTTGTGTCTTATGATCGACTCCAGCATCAGCTGCAGCGTGTCAGGTTGATGTATGCCTTTCGTGATTGCCTTCAGGTCCTGAAAGCTGAGGCGCGGGTTCACCTGCATGCGGGCGTCGTCGAAGCAGCGCTCCGTCAGGGTGCTGATGACATCTGCGATTGGGAAGCCGGCGTAGTAGCGCGTCTCCACGTAAAACGTGAAGGCGGTGAGAAATCCGTGGCGCGCCTCCGCCACCTCGCTCGGCAGCCGTAGGTCAACAGCGCCGAACTGCGGCGTCGACGGCGTCTGCAGCAGCGGCAGCTGGTCCTCCTTGACAGCCTCGATAAGGCCCATCAGCTTCCCCGCGCCGAGGAAGAAGGTGCCGCTGGAGCCGAAGTCGACGATGCGGGTCAGCAGGACGTTCGCGTCCACCACCAGCGCCACCTGATCGCTGTGGTAACGGTACACGTAGCACAGCAGATTCACGGTGATGTCGTAGAACTCCTCGCGGCGCGACAGGTTCGTCTCGTACACGCAGCCGCAGAAGAAGAAGAGCGAACGCAAGATGCCAATGTGCACCTGGGCTGCGGGGCCGGAAGAGGTCGGCACTGCAGGTGTTGTAGCTCCACCGAAGCCGTTCAAGTCGTCGTTGCCGTCGTCCAGGAGCGACAGGCACTGCAGCAGATTCTCCGTCACCTGGTCCTCTTGCCCCAAGAGCTGGCGCGCAAAGGATGCGATGGCACCGAGCACGGAGTCATCGCGGCTCGCCGTCCCCTGCAGCAGCGCGATGGCAAAGATGGAGACGATCACGGAAAGGCGGGAAAGGCACACGTACGTAAAGAAGAGCGGCGTGGACTCCGCAGTCTCCGCTGGGCAGCTCAGCGCCGCGCCCACGCTCATGTTCTGCACCGCCAGCGTCATGTACAGCTCCTGCAGCAGCGACCGCGCGCTCAAGCCGAAACCGTCGCTGCCGCCGCCGCTGGCGGCGGCAGAACTATGCATGGTTACCTGCTGCTCCCCACGCGCGCGGACACACAGCTCGTACTGGTGAATTGTCTGCTGCAGGCGGTCAACCAGCTGCGGCAGGAGATCGATGCGCTCGCAGAAGAGCACCTCGGCAATGGGCTGCAGTATCCGCTCCGTTTGTAGCACAAAGGTGGGGCCGGTGCGCAGCTCCTGCGACTCCTCCCGCTCATGCGCCGTGTTGATGACGAGGTCGACGTACGTGCTGAAGATGTCAATCACCTGCTGCTCCACCTCCCGGGTGCATTCGGTGGAGAGCGGTCCGCGAGGGGCCGAGGGCGGCGACGTGTGCGGCTGCGGTTGTACCTGGCGCCCCACGCGCTCCGCGGAGAAGCCCTGCTCCACCAAGCAGCCCTCTCGCGTTCGCGGCGGTGTGCATGCGCCGTACTGCCCGGTGAACGACTCGTCGAGGCCGCGGCCACCGCGCGGTTTGGGTGGTAGCATGCGCTCCGCAATCATGAAGAAGAGGTGCAGCAGCGCCTGGCGCAGGTCAGCCTCCTCCTCGTCAAACGGGCGGCCAAGGACGTAGCGTGCTGCATCCGCCCAGACGCGAATCACACCGGGGTCGCGCGCCAGGTATGCCACCGTCGTCTCGTCGTTTCGCTCAAACGTGTTCACGAGCAGCGCACAGGCCAACCGGAGCAGCTCCGTCCTCTCTGGATTCTCCTGCACCTTCAGCAGGAGTCGGCCCGACACGTCCAGCAGCACATTCGCCACGTCATCACGACTGGCAATGTACTCCTCCTGCGGACTCGTCACGGTGGAGCACTGGCGCAGCAGGCGCGAGTACAGCGCAGCGCACGGACCCTCTGGATGGTTGAGGAGCGCCTGGCCGCACGCGTTCATTACCTGCGACAGCGCCGGGGCCCACGCCGGCCACCGCAGAACCGTGATGGAGGTGTCGGAGGGGTGGTGCAGCCGCACCAGCGGCGCCTCCAACTCCGGCGCGCACTCGAGGGCCGTGCTGCACACCAGAGCCGCCTTCTCCGGCGCGCTCGACAGCATATTTGCTGCCGCGCTAAAGAAGAAGGGCAGCACCTGCTTCGCGAAGCTGCTCTTCACAGACAAGATGCTGAGCCGCGAATTCTGCCGCGCAAAGAAGGTGAGTATCTCCAGCACGCAGTCCAGTGTCTCCTCCGTGGTGAGGTACGCCTCAAGCTTGGAGAAGATGCTCTGCGCCATCTCGCTCGAGTCCACCATCTCCGCCGACTCCGCGCGAATGATGGAGATTTTCCAGTTGCTGAACAGCGCCGACGCATAGACTGAGAAGAGAGCGTTGGACAGGTAGAAGGGCAGCTTCTCGCCGCAGCGCCGGCGTTCCTGGAGGTACTCGAGCACGTACTGCTGCATCTCCGTCCGCTCCTGCGGACCCAGCTCGTTGCTCACAAGAAACAGCAGGCCTTTCACCACAATAAAGCGCAGGTAATTGTTCTGTGCACGTGGCAAGAGGACGCGAAGCGTGTCCCAGTACTCGTAGCTGCTAAGGAACAGGAGCTGCTGTGCCGCACTGTCGCGTGTTTCCTTATCCGGCGAGCTGAGCGCTGCCGTCGCCAACTCGCTGAGTCGCTCAATGACGCCGTCATTGAGCTCCGTCGCGCTGGGTCGTTCAATCCCGTACGACGACGCAGCAGCTGAGGATGAGCCCGTGTTAACCAGGTATCGGGCGTCCTGACCGCCGCTGGTGCCCACACCATTCCGGATGCTACTGCTCAAGGAGAAGGGCATCGGTACCGTCGGCGGCCCACCGGAGCCGTCACCGTCAGGTGAAAGTCGAGGACCACCATTCATGACTTGAGCAGAAAGAGCAAGTGGACACACGCCCACGCACAAACGGAAACGTGCGGGCAATTCGCCGCCTCCTCGCCCTGCTGACAGCACAGGCACGCGCCGACGTATACGTGCGCCACGCGTCTAGTCAAGCACGCGCCGTTTCAGTGCGGTTCGTTCGTTTTCTGCACCTCCTCCCCCCTCTACACCTCTGCTCCCTCTCTCCCTTCTTATGTCTGTACGGCCACCACTGTTCGGGTCGGCTCCAGGCGTGCGTGTGTCGAGATGTTTTGTGGGTGTCAACGCTCACGGCGACAGCGTCGCGTATGCGCAGCCCGCCACGCCACTGGCTCGCGCTTGTGTGCACCACAATAGAAAAGGAAAGGCAGGCAAAAAGACGTGTGAGGTCTTCGAGATCAGCTGTGACCGAGGCGTGGTGCGGAGAGTCGGAAGGAGGAGCGTGGCGGCGAAGACCCCCTGCCGTCGTCCAGTGAGAGAGCCCACGCCAGCAGGAAAAGACAGAGGAGCTCACGGCCTTACCGTTGTCGCCGTGTGGGGTCTCGCACCAGAGCACCCCTCGCGGGGGAGTGAATGACGAGCGCCGGATGAAAAGGCTACGCCGGTAACGACAGTGCAGAGAGGTTATGGCGTCTGGCAAGCCTCCGTGGAATCCCTCGGCCAAGGGGGCCAGGTGGCCTTCGTTCGTTACGCACGAGTCGCTGAGGAGACAACCACTCTGCACGGGTAAACGGGAGCACAAACACGAATAGCTAAAGAGAGGGAGCCTGTGACAGCCATGCAAGAGTGAGTAGCGGTGATTACGGTAACTGTGCACGCAACGTGCGCCAGTCCACCTTTTCGTCTCTGTGTTTCTCCTCTTGTTACGTTCTAGACTTGAATGAGGGTGTGGGCGCGCGTGACGTGCACGATGAGAGGGCGGAAGAAGGGCGAGCAGAAGGAGACAGCAGATGGAGCGGTGTCGAGGAAAGGTAAACGGGGAGGTGGAGAGCATGGAGATGTGGCCGGAGAGTGTATCGGGGTGAAGCCACCTGTCGTGGCGGGCAGAGCTGTACAGCGGTAGCAGGTGATGGTGGCAATGGCGAGTGAGGCGACGTTTGGAGCGCTGATGCACGCTTCGGTAAAGAGAACGCGCTACACCCTCCAGCGCTCGGTGCGCCCTCCTCTCCAAGCGCCATCAGCGTCATCCTCGCCCATCGCAGTGTGCACGTCTGCCCTCACCTCACAATGCTGCACGTGGTGGAGAATGGAAAAGAGACCCGGTCCGTTCGTCTACACGCCTGCCTGCGTCTGTGTGAGTGCGCGCACGTGCGCACGATCCTCCCTGTCCTCCGCCCCCCACCCCACCCCTACACGGAGGCGCCAGCCGGCCCACGCAGGTGTCAGGTTGCTCATAAAGCACCGCTTCCCGGCGACGACGCTCACGCAAAACACACACAGACAGAGATAGAAGAGTGCGTCTTGCTTGTACGCGTGCCTCATCCACCCTTCTCTTGCCGCTGTCTCGCTGCCGCATGTGCTCTCCACAAAAGCCCAGATGAAGGCAGTCACCCGAGGCGTCCTCGCGTACATTAGAAAAGCACCACACGTGGCGAGCGACTTCAGATGGCCACAGTTGAGCTGCACCCATCGACCCTCTCGCGCATACGCGCGCAGAGGTGAGACAGGAGAAGTCGGAGAAGGGTTTTCTCATCAGTGCGCCCACTCCGGCACGAATAGATCATCTAGCAGACACGCATAAACAGTCACAGCTCACCCGCCTCCGCTGCACCACGGCTGCATCCTGCTCCTCCGGGGCGAGCCATCCTGCCCTCGAATCGGACCATGCGTCTAGTGGGCCCTTTCCGGCATTTCTCGTCCCTTCTGCCGCATGCGTCCCGCGCGATCGGCGTCAGGCAGAGATGCTGGTGGGCTGCATGCCATGATCCGTGCGGGCCGCTTTCAGGGCCCTGCGCCCGCTTGAAAGCGGCGGCCGTCCGTTGCGCGGGTAACAGAGGCTCGCCCAGGTGCATATCGGACGGGCCCGAAGAGGAAGCTGACCATCTGCAGCTCAGAGCCCTCTGGAGGCCCTGTACCCCGTCTGTGCGTGTGGGAGAAGAGATGAGCTTCGAGAAGCACGTGCAGGCCCATGCGCTCAGTTACCGGTGACTTCTTCAGTCACGCAGACTTCGTCTTGCATGTGACTGGCGCATTGCGTGTCAGCTGCCCTTGCCAGGCCTCCTGACGCCTAGACTGCGCGACACACGCTTCAGGAGCTCAAATCGCGGCTTCGACGCCTCTTGCGAGGTCACTGGTACCGCTTCTGCCCCCGCTCGTGATGTAGAGAACGCCTGCGGTCGCGCGGGGGACGTATGCTGCCTGGGGTTCCAAAAGCGAGAGTCACTGCCCCGGTGGCTCCCTCTGGTGACTCCCTCCGCCGCCGCCGAGACCTCCCACCCCAAGTCCAGTCCCGGGTCTCTGCGGCGGGCCGGTGAGTCGTTTCTCCCGCGAGGGGGCACAGAGGTGCACTCGGCTGATGAGGCGCGTGCCTTGGACCCAGCACCGTGGTTGCGGCCGCTGCGGGTCGGTGGCCGCGTGTCGGATCGACGGGTGGCAGCAGCGCCTCCCGCCAGCGGATAAACCCTACCCTTTGCGAGGGGAGATGGCGTCACAGAGGGCGCGCCACGCCCGCTTCTTCTCTCAGCCCCTCGGCTTCCGCGCTGGTCGGGATGGCGGGCGGGCCACATCTTGTCAAGGTCGAAGGGGTTCATTCCGCGCAGCGCACGTGCCCGCTGGAGGCGCTGCACCGCCAGCATCCACAGAGCGCGGCCGTACGACAGAACCCGCGATTGCACAGCGCCGGCGCTGAGACTCGAAGAGTCTGCGAGAACGCCGCTATCGACGCCGCTGCCGCAATCACCTCTGTCCGCCACATCGTGCTGCATCGCCAGCAGGAAGAGCACCCAGTCGACGCGCTGCTGGAAGTCAAGCACGAGCAGCACTGCATCCTGCGGCAGGTCGATCCGCTTGAACTGGGGAATGATAACGTAGACTCGATATGGAGCACATAACGGCCCCCGTACCTCGGCAAACAGCGGGCATCGGTAGCGCCGAAGGACCTCGAAGCTGGCGGGTCCGCAGAGGACGCCGTCGACATCCTCCCAAGTCTTCGGGCCGCCAAGACCGAGGTCGCTCTCATAGCCCATGACGCCGAATGGAACGTACACCCGAGAGTACGCGCACGGAAAGTGATGCAGCTCCCGCACACGTATCGGCCGAGTCGAGGCGGCAGCGCAAGGGGGCACGCCCCGTCTCAGCAGCGTTGACGCCGCCATGTGCGGCGGGAGTGGCGACGGGGAAGGTACCGTACCGCCGCGCGGTGGCGGTGCGGCGGCAACTAGCCGCTGCTGTTGCGGTGAAGAGAGCGACGGCGCAATGCCCCGCGGCGAAGCCCCAGCGACGCCGCCGCCTCGCCCCGCGATCGCCTTCCCCTTGACGAACGTGTCAGTGGGTAGCATCTTCACCAGACCGCTGTGCGGCTGCATAGATGGTGCAACAGGAGCCGCAACGCCAGGGAACCGCGGTAGGTGGAACCGTGGTGGCTGTGCTGCCGCTGGAGACGAGGAGGCAGACAGCTGTGATCCTCGGCTCATCGTGGCTGGCGCATTGCCGGTCCCAGGTACGCGCGACAAGACTGTCGCTGGCGACGGGGAGCGAGATGCGAACTCGGCCGAGGAGGCTGGCAACGACGTGAGCGGAGAGGCGCGCGGTGTCGGGAGTGGCACCTGCTCAATGCGATCGAGGTAGAACAGTAGCTCTTTCCCGTCCTTCGACAGCTTCACCAGCGACGGCACGCGGTGTCCCGCCAGCTGGACATTTACAGCAATGCCATGCTCCGAGAGCGTGGCCTGAGCACGCAAGGCGGTGCGCTTGTCCACTTCGTGCTGCACGGCGCGTCGGTGTGCCTGCAACGGATCTGTCGTTTTGTTCCGCAAAGTCGGACTCGTCGTTGCGCGAGAGGAGGTCAGCGCGCTGCTGCCTGTTCTACCAGCACCACTGCGGCGCGCGCCATCTGCAGCGGGTGTGCCGCGTCGGTGCAGAGAGGCAGAGCGAGAGGGGTCTACGCGGCCGTCGTACAGGGGACTTCGCGTCCGTGAAACCGGTGGCCTCGCACTGCCTCCAGCACCGGGGGCACTGTGTAACGCCCGGAACGGCGACGCAGACGCCGGCAGCCGGGAAGAAGACGAGGATGTCGCGTCAGACGCCGTCGAATCATCTTGCCAGGCCGTGCCGCGACTCGCGGAGACGTGGAGACGGGTAGACTGAATTGAGGCGATCCGATCCGGTGCTGTCGACCCGGCGGCTTTGCCGCCGCGTTCGCTGTATCGACCCGATGGAGGTGACGAGATCAAGTCGCGATCGGCGTCGTCATTTGCGGACACCGTCAGTGCGTTCTGACGCTGTATCGGTGAAGATGCGGCTTTGGAGGACGTGGAGACGGAAGACTGCATCGGCGCCACCCAAGTCGGCTTCCCCATGCCAACGCCATCGGCGCGAGAGGCCGAAGTTGACGACGCAGATCTCTGCAACTTGACAGTAGACGGCGCTGGCGTCCTCGCCCGTCTCTCGGCTTTGACTTGAACGTCGGACAAAGGAGGTGGTAGTTGCGTCGAAGTCAGCAAGTCCTCGTCCAGGGAGCCACCAGCAGATTTCTCGGTTTCGTGCACGGTCTCTCCTGCTACTCGCCCGTTGGCGTGAGCAGGCGTGGCCGAGCGGTGCTGGCGCGACTCTGCTGCGTGTCTCTGCACGAGATCCTGGGAGGAGGAGGACGGGCAGGCTCGATGTGCCGCCATGGTCTGCTCTGGTGTTGCCTCCCGCTCAGCGGAAGCGGTGATCTGCGCCGACGCAGATGGCGCACCAACACTGCGGACACCATCGCCAGCCACAACGCTTGGGTTGATAGTTACATCACTGTAGCGAGTGCGCGTTGCGGCTGCGGTAGCCACGACCTTCTCAGATGGGCTATGTGGATGTTTCTCTTTGCCAGTGGTGGTGCACGTCTGCTGCGCTGTCGTTGAGGCTCCCTCCTTTATGTGCCCACGCTGAGCTGCTGCAATACCGCAGGCCTTGCCACTTGCAGCCACTGGAATCAGCAAAGAGGAAGAGTCCGTCGTGGACACCGCATCGGCTGCAGGCGCGGGGGCTGCTCCCATGTGGAGCGAAGGCGACCGCCCCATCACCCACTGCGTCTGCTCTCGCAGCCGCTCCAGCTGCTGTGCGTGCAGGCGAATAGCGACGAGCTCGTCACTAGTCACCGCTTCCGGGTGGTCTGGCAACGCGGCACGCACCTGTGCAACACGGGCCTGCGCAGCAGCCTGCACCGCCGTCTGCCGAGCCATCTCCCCGCGGAGGTGTTCGGCCACGTCGCGATCGCGGGCGTCGCTGAGGCGCTCGTAGCGCTGCCTTTGGTGCTCTGCCGCCCTGCCGTGCACGACGAGTGCGTGTTCGCTCTGCCGCTGCCGTCGCGAAGCCAGTCGCTCACGCATCGCCAGCTCCTCGTGCATCGGCAGCGACTCGTTCTCCGCCACCCCCCTGCCGGCAGTGGCCATCGCAATCGCCGACGGCAAGAGTCGTGCCTGAAGTGCGTCGAGTGGTGCGGTTGACGACGTCAAAGCGCGTGAAGACGCAGTTGCGGCAGCGGCGCCCCATCTTGTGTCGGCGGTGGCTGCGAGAGCGAAGAGCGGCTTGTCGCCGATGCCGCCGCCGCGGTGCTCAGGTAGCCGGGAAGGTGGAGTGTCCCTCGAAAGCCCGGAAGTATCGAGAGGAGGCAGAGGTGGCGGCCGGACCGGAGGCTCCAGCTTCACGCTGTCCAGAGCATCGCGCCACGCCTCTTCCCGGGCCGCCTGCATGTCTTGGGCGAGCGAGACGATGAAAGAGGTCTGGTCTCGTCGTTTGGCCCGCTGTGCCTGCCGCGTCGTTGCGGTTGGCGATGTCGCAGGTTTCGACGGGGGGCTGCGCACCAGCCAGTTGTGATCCGAAGTAGCATTGGTGGAGATCTGGCCCACGGCGGCACTGCTCTGCGGCAGATGCTGCGATTCTGCCCGGCTTTGCCGGTGATGTACGGGGGCGTTATTCGCGCCGAAGTGCTCGCTGGTGCTTGCCTCGTTGTCTCGGTGCGCGCGAACAGCGTAGTCCGCGAGCAGAGCGGTAGCGGGAGTCACCAGCGCTGAAGTCCCCGAGGAAACGTGTCTCTTCTCATCACGAGGCCATTCCTGTCGCTGCCTCTGCTGCGTGAGCACAGAACTGCGCTGAGCCGTGTCGGCAGCGCGAAGTGCCGCCAGCCGCGCAGACAAGGTGGTCACCGACGACGGCGACGGCAGGGGGGCTGGTGCGGGCGTGGAAAAGCACGAGTCATCCGCTAGGGCCTGCGGGGGCTGCGTGTGACGGGTGCGACTGCAATCAGGCGTCAGCGACCTTGATCTCGTCGTGGACGGCGTCGTGGCAGCAAGAGACGCCGGCAGCGCAACTCGAGGCGGCCAAGATAGCGGAGCAAAAATTGCCTTGTGGCCCGTTTGCGCCGTCGCCGTCGCCGTCGCTGTCGCTGCAGCCGTCGATAACGTGTTAGACAACCGTGCAGGCCCGCCGGCAGTGTCAGCGAGGATGTCCGTGTCGGTGTGCGCCCTCTCCGCGAATTTGGTACTTGCAGCGGAGCCTTGCCCTTTCGAGTGTGGCGGCGGCGGCGCGAAGGTGATAGATGCCGCAGTGTGGGCATTGTGAGCACCTGCTACCGGTGCTTGAGAGAGTGTCGAGGCGGCGGCCGACGCAAGAGCTGCATCAGCCAAGAAGGCTGCGGTGAGACCTGCTTGCGCCATCGGCGCAGGCCGGTAGGTGCGCCGGCCATGGACCCGCCAAAAGTCCAGGGCTGCGGCATAGGTGGCCGAGAGCACCGTCCCGGCCTCGGTCGTGGCGCTAGCAGTGGAGGCGCTCTCGTGGAAGTAAGAGGCCGTAAATGGTGTGGCAACAGAAGGGCCTGGGGTAGGCGAGTCCTCGCTCATCTGATCTGAATGTGGCGTTGGTGGTGGTTGGCATGCCGGCAAGGTGCCTGCTTCAGAGCTCCTAGGTGCAGCGGACGCTTGCCTGGCTCTCAACAGCGCCAGCGCCGCAGCGCAACTCGTCGGGCCGCCATGCAGTCGTCGCTCATCACCCGGACTCTTGACCTCCCAGCGGTCAACTCGTGGGGACGAGACATCCATACCCGCAGCAGCACTTCTTGATGCGGTGGGGCTGGAGGGACGCTGTGCGGCCCCCACGATATAGTCGATATTGCGCACCGCATCCTGTAGTCGCGCACGAATTGCCTCGATCGAGTTGGAGAAAGGAGTCTCGGTCGCAAAAGCTTCACCGGTGGCAGCAACGGTGCTCGTCGTGAGTGGGCTCTGAGCACTGTGGACACTAGACATCGGCGGCGATCCGCTGAGTGCCGTACTTCTACTCGTTTCCGTCGGACGGTGCAGCAGGCTTGGCCTGCCAGCGGAACAGTCAGACGGAAGTGCGCACAAGCGCGCCTCTTCGCGCGTGCAGGCGAAGAGGCTGGGATGTGGTGAAATAAAGAATGGCGAGGTGCCGGAAGTTTACGCTGCGGGGCGTGCACAACGGCGACTGGTAAACCTCGCGTGCAGAAAAAGATGTGCGGAACAGAAGATAATAAGAGTGATCTAACAAGTGGTGAAAAAAAAAGACGAAGAAACGACCTCTAGACTGCTTCCTATGTATGTGTGTAGGTGTGTGTGTGTGTGTGTGTGTCGCCTGCCCTCTCTCAGGCCTGCACGCGCGTACAGAGGGTGGCGGAGTGACGGAGAAACGAAGAGGACAGAACAACAGGAGCGAATGCCGAAAGGAATGGATCGATGAGTCGGCGCGTGCCTGCTTGCAGTGATGTCAGTAGAGGGGCGCGATAGACCACTCGACCACGAACGCGCACCACTTCCCTAAGTGCACGCGCGATGCGCGAAGAGGAGACACACCGCATTTGTTTTTCAGAGAAAGGAAATAAGACGACGGCAAGTTGAAGCACAGGTTTGTGATGCACGGCCACACAAGCAACAGACAGAGAGAGAAGAAGGAGGCGGGGGCGAAGATGGTGTGCGAAAAAAAAAAAGCGAAGTGGTGAGAAGCGGCTTTGACGGCTTTGAGTGTACTCGGCGTTCGCGAAAGACCTCATGACAGAGGAGGGACACACACCTCCGCGCGTGGCATCTCAGGGCCCAGCGGCCCCGCACCCTCTGTGTGGGTGGAGGAGGCCAAAGCAGCCCTCCTATATCCCTGCCAAATGCCGAATCACTTGAGGTGGTGACCGGGTCAGGTGCCTACGACGTAGGGGGGAGGCGAGTGCGATGCATCCCTGCAGATGTGGGCGGCCGTGCCCTGGACGGCGTGGCGTCGGGGCGACCTGCGACTGTGAACAGGTCTGTGCCCATCCACGTGATGGGCAGGGCGCCCACGGCACTTGAACGACTGTCTCGCCCCGGGCCCTCACACGGCCCACTGGTGAGGGAAGCGGCTGTGAGGCGACCTGCGCAGCGCGGGGTGGTGGGCGGAGTTTGAGGCGCAGGCCGTTCTGAAATGACTGTGCTGGCATTTTTGTAGCGCGCGTGTGAAGCGCTGCTTCGCCCCACACGCGGTGGTGGAGGCCTGTGACGGGGCAGAGGGGTGTCTAGTGGGGTTGAGGATACGCTGCACGGCAACAAATGGGTATGGTTGAAGAAAAGCGTGCCATTCTACGACAAGCACGTCGGCATGTGTACGCATGCACACAACTAAGGGTTCACACGACCTCTGTTGCACTCAAGCCACGCCAAGGAGCCGGGACTACGAGCACCGTCCGGCGTCGTTCAGCCCACGATAACCCCACGGCATACAGCGCAGGATGGGTCTAGGATTACGTTCAACAACACCGCAGCGCAGCACAGTCACGACAACATCGAGTGGCGGCGTATAACTGTCGAACCGCCGACACGATTCGTAGTGAGCTAGTCCAAGCGCTATCACGAGCACAAGGCTCTCCAGCACAGCGCCAGCTCAGACCTGTCCGCTGATACCAAGATCCCGTAGCCGTACGCAAGGGCGTTGCTGCAGGTTCTTGGCTTCCCCACACAGAGCGTAGGGCACTAGTCACTGACATCACTGTGAGATAACCGGCATCATGAGAGCACAGAAACGAGCAAGAGACAAAGACAAAAAAAAAACATAGTGGCCGAGAGGAAAGACGACGAAGTAGAGAACGGGGCGCCGCAATGCAGAAAGAGGAGTGTTTCCGTGAGCGTGAGAAGGGGGGCAGCTGCAGTGAAAAGGAAATTTATTCACCCCAACGCAAGCGGATGAGGGCCTAGGGTGCGAGAAGGAGCGACGAGGAGACGTCGAAACAGAAAACAAAAGCCCAACACAGAAAAAGGAACGGCAAGTGCGGAGGAGAGCAATGGAGAGGCTTCCCTAAACAGAGGCAGGTCGAAGCACCGCGACAGTATCCCTCGCCTACATCCTCCCCGTTATCTTCGTGTGCGGTTATGTGGGGAGGGGGGTTCTCGTTTCTTCTTTTCTTTATGCAGCCCGTCTACCAGAGCCACCAGCACGACCACCATCGCTCCTTTAGGACAGTCTCCGTCGGAAGAGGTCCAAGTATGCGGTGCATTGCCCCCCACCCACCCCTTGACCTCGCCTACCGCGAACGCAAAAGAGGAGAGCCGCCAAAAGCACCCACCATCCGCACGCGCGCGCACCGGTGGAGTGCCGAGGGTGCACCCAACGTACGCACAGATGATCGATCACTAACAGAGGCAAATGTGAATAGGGGAGGAGAAAGGCTGAGGAGGACACGCGCGTGGTTTCGGATGAAAGTGAGTGTGAGACAAGAGCAAAGAAGATGGCTGAGAACAAACACACATATATATATCCCCACATGCATACCATACACGTATGCTTAAAACAAAACGCAAGCGTGTGATCCGTCCTCGCCCCTCCGTTTCCTCTGTCTCTCGCCCTTCCTCTGCCTGCCCTTCACATCCGGCCCCAGCACCTTATCGCTTCGGCTCGAACTTGTGAAAGGCGATACTCGAGCCAATCACGAGCACTGCGCCGAGCACAAAGGCCAAGCTGGGCTCGTACCCGTCAATGGCAGAAGACATCATCCCGCTAACGATCACGGCGACGCCGGTGGCAAACCCCTTCAAAATGTTGTCAGCGTACTTCACCACCATGGCGACCAGCAGACCGCCGAACGCGTGAATGAAAACCAGAGCCCACGTTAGAATATGATCGTAGCGCTGCCAAAAGAAAAACGGTCGCGCGGGGCAGAATGCCTGCGTTGCGCCGAGCACCCTCGTACCCGCGGCCGGTGCGGAGAAGATGTTCCAGTGCACGCGCTGTCCGCACTGCACACTTGCGTACCAGTTCGGGAAGACGTCGAGGATCAACATGGAAACAAACGCGATCGGGATGCCGAAGAGCGAGAGCTGGATGTTGCGAATCGACAAGGTAGGGCTCGTCGTCTTGACAACTTTCTCAAAGTACACGCTGGCGTAGCTGGACGACAGGCCAGACAGCACACACGCTGCAATCCCGATCAGCGCGTTCCCCTGAGGCTCGTCGTGGTCGTCGCCAGCGCGCAGCTCACCAGCCCTGTCGAGGCCAGGGACCGTAGTCGTGCCGTGCAGCAAGTGTGGGGCAGCTGTAGGGAGCATTTCTGTGCCAGCCCTCGGTGCCCCGAGCTGCGCGCCAAGCACTCCAGCAGTGAGCGCGACAAGCGACAGCCACTGCATCGGTGAAAGTTTGCGGCCCAACAGCCAGACGGAGAAGACGGCAGTGGAGAGCAGTTTTGTCTGCGACCAGACTTGGAAGGTGACGGCGTCGAGGTTCGACAGCCCTATGAAGATCAGGAAGTTCTGGATATTAAACAGGAAGGCTGGCACAAACAGCTTCAGCGTGTCGCGCTTGTATACGGAAGCGGACAGCATGGAGCAGTAGAGGGAGAAGAGGGCCTTCATCCGTCTGTACGTAAAGACGAAACCGTACTTGCGCATCGTCTCGGGGACATCGACGCTGCAGCTCCATTCACCATGCCCAGCAGCTCGCGTGTTCGCGTTAGCCGGCGCGCTGCTCGGTCGAGTCGAGGTCGTCAAACAAGGTGATTGTCGCAGCTGCCTGGCAAACAGCGCTGTGATGCCGAGAGTTTTGCTACTGCAGTATGTGCTCGTCACCTGTGGTACACCCGGTGCGTCGTGGTCCGAGCCGAGCTCGTCCGCCACGTGGCGGCCGCCTTCCCCAGAGGCGTGGCCGACCGCCATAGTTTGCGGAGGCGATGCTGAGGAGTAAGGGATGTGCACCTCCAATGGCTCTTCATCCGCAAGCGGCGGGACCTCCTTACCCCCTGTCTGGCACGCATTGCGCTCCACGTCGTTGGCGCTGTCGTCCCTGAGTAGCAGCACATCGATCTCTAGCCCTACCATCTTATGCACGGCGTTGGTGGCGCGGTTGCTCGAGGCGGCATCGTGCCGGTACTGCCTATACACGTCATCCAGCCCGTAGAGAACGAGACACATGATCATCTTGGCAATCTCCTGGTTCATGACTAAGGTGGAGGTGTGGTAGTTGTGCGCCGCATCAACCCTCTTGCGTGATAAGCGGGTCATAACAACGAGCAGGCTGTTTTGCACCACGAGCACGATGAGGCTGACCATCGCCATCGAGAACATATGGACGATGAGCGCCATTCTTCGCCGCTAGCCAATGAAGCTCTCTCTCTCTGCTATGCGATGGGGTGAAAAGGAGCGTGTCACGTGTGCGACCGGTGCACGGCCTGTCTTTTCGGTGAATCCGTTGCTAGGGTCACACAGAGAGCTTCGGAGATAGTGTTGCGATGAGAGATGGTAACTTGCCGTGTCGTCGTCACCGCTAACCTAGCTCGACGGCTGTGTGAGCCGAAGCGTGATCGTGTTACCAACAACAACGTGGGTGGCAGAGGGAGGACCTTGTGTGAAGAAGAGGCAGACACACGCTGGAAAACAAAGAAAAGGGGGAGGCGCCCCTCCTCGTCGACTTCGACGAAACGGTGTATAAGGGCGGCTCGGATGCGCACCTCGATACAGCACGCAGACACACACAGATATAGAGAGAGCGAAACAGGCACCTGCTCACGCACAGCTGAGACGAGTAATAATAATAATCAGATGGGAGAGAGCGTGACGAAGGGGGTGAGGGGGTGAGGAAGGGGAGGGAGGGAGTGGGCACAACGAGGCAAAGAGAAACACGAAAAGAGTCAGCGTCACGTAGCAAGCGATACACGTAAGAGAGGGAGACGAGATAGAACCAAACAAAAATAAAAATGGAGGTGTACGACAGAAGCCAACGACAGCAGAGAGTGAGAGAGAGAGCAGATGATGCCGGCACGCAGCAATGCATAAACAAATCGACACTGGAGAGGAAGGGGGAGGAGCCGAAAGGATAGGAAGAGAGGAAGGCGGAGCAGGCAGTGCTGCCTGACCGCTAATCAAGCCACCCACAGGCACACAAACAAACGCACGACGCGAAATACGTGGAGCCTGCTGCTGCCGCTGCCTCTGCCGCTGCTGCTGCTGCTGCTGCTGTTTCGACTCCCTGTCACCCTTTCCCCGCGCTTTTGTTACACACGAAGACAACGTCAACAGAGAGAGAAGAAAACCAAGAGTGCAAATCGGGTCAGAAAGCATAGCGAGGACGAAGAAAGAGTAGCGCACGCACATGAACACGCATGAGCGATGCACAGAGGGAGAGACAGACAGACAGGCACGCTCAAGTCGAGCAGAAACTCGTTAACGTCAAGAAAAGCGAAGTCCGCAAGAGCCACAAGAAGATGAGAAGGCGACAGGAGGGGGGAGGCACACACACAAGAAGGAAAAGAGCCCTACGGTAAACGAAAAATCGCAATCGAATGAGAAGGTGGAGGAGACACGAGAATGGAAAACACGAGTCCGGAAACGTAACGCATCACGGATGGGCCGCGCAGAACGTGAAGAAAGCGAGGAGACACACCAGCCAAGAGCTGCGCAAGTGTGTCGAACAACTTTATAAATATATATAGTTGTATATATATATATATATTTATATGAAAGGTGAGGCAAAAAAAAAAGCTACACCCAATGAATAGAGTCAGTGGTGGTGGTGGTGTGGGAGTAGTAGGATTAAGTAGAGCAAACGCCTCCTGAGATCCCAGCGACAATAAAAAAACAATAATAACAATAATAAGTGCCCCTTACCCCCTCCCCCCTCCCTACCCAGAGATGAAAACAATACGAGCACAGACCCCCGGCAAACTAGAACGGCTCCGCGGATGCGAAAACCGCGAAGACACACACAGACCACGAAATTCGTTACTATCTTCCCGTGGTCTTCTGTAGCGCCAATGCAAAGACGTGATGCTCCGAGAGAGGCAGATCGAGATATCGACACTGTGAGAACGACGGAGAGAAAGTCTTTCTGTCGGCAAGTGTGTGCGTGGGTATCTGTGTGTGTGTGTGTGTGTGTGTGTTGGGGGGAAAAGGGTTACTTCAGACAGATGCCAGCTGTATTAATGGTCAGTATCCCACCTCAATAACGACACTTCGTTGAAGCGCCGCGCTCCCAGTGCTTGATCTTGTACCCCGGCATTCGAAGGACCTCCCACAAAGTCGAAGGTCGAAGGTGGAAGACGGTCAAGTGAGAAAGACACAAATGAAGATACAAGCAGAGAAGAGGAAAGAGGAGAGGGAGAAGATCATTCAGCGCGGAGCCAACAGCTCAACTTCTCCGCAAGGGAGGGCCGTGCGGGGGACGCACAGAGGAAAGCATCTTCGCCCTCCCCCCCCGGAGTGTCCATCTGCTGCCATACAACGGTGAGGTCAACTCAACTCGACACCACTCTGGCACGCCATAGGCCCCACCCCTCGCGTGTGGTGAGAAGCAGCCGTAGACAAACAAAGAGGGATACATTAACGAGGCAGCACCACAGCTGTGGTCCGCGTGATCCTTGTCAGTGCCGTCTATGAGGTCTCGCTCGAGCATCGCTCGTGAGCACTCTCCCCCTCATCTGTATCTCTGTGAGGCTTGCGCTGGCGAAAGCTCTGAGCGTCTGCTCGGTCCCGCGGACACGACTGTTGTTTCGCGGTAACGCGCACCTACTTGATCGGCAGTCCGCCACCTTCATGCACCAGACGGTTTGCGCGTCCGCGCTGGCGTGGCTGAACACGAGAAAAAAAAAACAAGAAAGATCAGAGCGAGCAAGAGGACACGCCAGCGAAGCACGAGCACCGCACACACACACACGGAGAGTCGCCACAGCACCCTCACTCCTCCTCATCTGAAACCGACAGACACACGTCAGCCAAGCAAGAGAGAATGTGGAGAAGAGCCTACTCTTTTCCTTCGTTTCTGCTGCTGCGCTTCCTCCTGCGGTTTCTCACATCCCGGCCCTCACCACCACCACCATCAGCCCGAGCTCTGCGGCGTCGGCTATCCGCTTGTCTTTACTTCTGTGGAGGCGCCGGCGAGGGTGACGGTGTCTCCCACGGCATGTGCTCCTGCACGTACCCGTTCGGGTTGCCGTTCTCGATCTTGCGCAGCTTGTTTGCCCGGTCCTCGATGTAAAACTGCGAAGAAGGATAGTCCACTGTCGGGATGTACCTGTGGTTACGCTTCATCAGACCGCGCTTGTGCGCCATGAAGTCACGCGTCTTGGCGCGCTGCTCAGCGGCAAGCTTCGCCGCGATGTTCGCCCGCGCCATTGGAGTGTCGTTCGTCTTGGGGTGATGCGTATCGAGGGCGCTCTTCACCCCGGCGACGGTGGCCGCCACAGAGGCGGCGGAGGGCCGCTTCGTCGTGCAGTGGTGCACTTCCGCAGAGGATGGGTTATGGGTGGAGATCACCTTCACCTCATGTGTTTCGGGGACGATCATCTGAAACTTGCTATGGTGCTCAGGCGTTGTAAAGTCAGCGTAGCAACGCCCCTTGCCAGGGGCGTGCGGGACCTCGCGGTTCACGACCCAAGCGGGGGTGAGGTGAGCAGCCGCCTTGCTCGTGGGGAACAGGTCGCCATGGCCGCTACGCAGGAGAAGGCAGCGACGTAGCATTTTCGCTTGTTTCAACGAATGCTGGACGGTATCGGCGCCACGGCTTATCAAAGGGTGGCGGTGCAGAGCGAGAGTGAGAGAGAGCGGACCAATGCAGAGGAAGAGAAAGGGATGTGCACAATAAAAAGTCCCCAACTCCGCCACACACGCACACGCACGCACACGCACGCCCTGGCAGGAGATGCAATGACGACGAAAAAGTAGAACAGAACAAAGAGAAGTGCCGCCTACAACTTGGGCTTCGCTCCGTTCTGCAGCAAGGAGCGAACAGCAGACGCGCGCAAAAACGAGAAGAGCAGTGAAGCAAGAAATAAGTCAGAGAAGGCCTAGTATGCACGTACGTGCATCCACCCAAGTGTGTGTATAGGTGTGGGTGACCTCTCTGCACAGCGACGACTGCGCCTGAAACCGGGTGCACAACAGAAACGACGGAGAAAACGGCAGAACAAGGGAGGCGCGAGGATGTCGCGTGGAGGCGCAGGAGTACAGCGGAGTGGCACAACTATAACTACAACTACGACTAAGGAGAGAGTGGAAAGTCTAAGTGAAGCTACTGCTACTACAAAAAGAGAGAGAGAATGGGGTAAGAGAGGGAGACCGTCAGAGGAGATGTAGACGCAGCCGGCGGAGCTACCTAAAGCGCACACGCTCTCGCAACACGTGGTGGAAACGAGAAGGCCAACCGCGTTGTATGGACGCCAACTGTCCCGTCTCCCTCGCCACCCACCTCTTTCCGTGTCCTTTGGTGAGCAGAAATGCCCGCTCAAGCAGAGAAAAAGATAGTGCAGTACGGCTGCACTGGTTGTGTTCGTTGTGAGTGACGCAGCGTATGTGCGCAAGGAAACACGCACACGGCCAACGGAGTCAGTACAGAGAGAGGTGGAAAGGGCGAACGAAAAGGATGCGGAGACGGTGATGGTGAGTCCGAAGCGCACGCAAGCCTGCTAAGCACGTGTTTGAAGCTGCGTGCCGAAGAAGGGAGGTAGAAGGGCAGAGCCTGGCCACCGGCTCGCCTCAGCATAGGTCATTGCGACGCAAGCACCGGGATAGTCCCTCCATTGAGGTGGAATCCGGAAAGAGAAGACGTGGGGCGAGAAAAGCGACGCATAGTCACATCGACAACTCCTTGCACCTCTGCCTCGAACGATTGCTTAGAGCGCGCGTTGCTGCTGCTGTGCAAGCGAGGCACTGTTTATCCCATGGAAGAAGGAAAGGGTGAGAGCTTCAGCCTCTCCTTTTCGCACGAGCGGAAGTGCGTTCCGAAGTTGTGCATCTGCAAGAGAAACGCCACGCCTACGAGAATAAAGCGGCTAGCACCTCAACAGCAGAGACAGAGAGACGCCGCCAAATACACGGGGAAAACCAAAACTGAAAAGGATACACGCACGCACAGGTATGCATAAAAGCAGGACAAAGAAGGTCAAGAGAACCAGCAGCAAAACAGCTGGCACGTGGCTCACTTGCGCATGGCATTCGTGCCCTCGTCCACGGCGTTTCCAAGCGCGTGCGGGTCAATCTTTCCACGGTGGTCAACGTAGTAACGCCTCCGCATACCAAACTGTCCCTTGACGAAGCTGTTTTCTGGCAGCGGCTCCGGGCAGTTTGGCTCATGCGTCGCAAAGTACTCGTGCAACTCGCGTTGGCGACTTTGGTACTTGGCCTCCATCTCCTCTGTGTGCGGGCTGATCAGGTAGCGCTTGCGCTTCTTGTCGATATCTTTCTTGGGCACCGGCGGCCCACCCTGGACAAAATGGCGCGCTGTCACGAAGAGTGCCGACGCTGAAGCGCAGGGAGGGGACGACAACGACGCCGAGATGTTCACGGAGGCCGTATGGCACATACGGGCATACATCGAGCGCTGCATCTGCATCGACGTCCCCTTCGCCGCTCGCTCTCACACCCCTTTTCGGAGAATATTCTCGCCTACCCGTGCGGTAGGGAGGAAGGGCACAGTGCAGAATTAGTGCTCTGCCGAAGAAACAAAAAAGAGAAAGCCACCACTGACAGCTGCTGCGTGCTCTGCGCCGCACAGATCGGTCTTCGATGGCGGCGATTTCTCGCACAAGCAAACCCCCTGAAAAGAGAAACAGAGCGAGAGGCTAAAGTGAGCTGTCAATGTCCATGTGGTTGTGCACGAGGAGTCCCCGCTCGCGCGAATGCACGTTGGAGAGAAAACGCGAAGCATGCATGAAACAAATCAAAACGCGGAGAAGGCGGCAGTACGCTCGAGTGGCGCTGGCAGTTCACCTACCACATGGTGGGCGCTAGCGTGTTCTCTGTTACAGGGGTTGCCGCGACGCAACGCCCTCCACGACCTCACCGCCGACACCAGCAGCGATACATCGCATTGGCCGCCGCCCCACTGTGTTGTAGGTACTTGGCCCTATCGACACCAAGAGTGGTTCGGCACTGGTAGGGAAAGAGCGGGGGTGGTGCATCGGCTTTCCCACATAAACAGTGTGCGGGTGCACAGGCCTTTGAGGCGCCACGCGCGGAGATGTCCACACCCCTTCCTCAGAGGCTTTCTTGAGCAGAGTCGATCAAAAAACAATCGTCACAAACGTTGCAGGAAGTAAGACGGCAACTCAACGGGAACACGACAGTGCGCATGCAAGGGCCGCCGAAGCGAAACTGTGCAGCGCCACCACCTTTGATTGTCCCACTCACTGTGCCGATGCCTCTCTACCGAATCTGTGAGCGCCGTAAAGCCAACAGCATGCACAGCAGAAACGGCAGAGCAGGCGCCCATACTCGAGTGCTCCCACAAAGGCTAAGTCTCGTGAAAGCGCAGCCAATCCCTCTCTCACATCCACATCCGTGCGGCACCTCCTGTTCTTTGTCTAGCCTGCACCTGTGGCAGCTGCATCCAAATACGCTCACATCCGCTCACGGCAGGCAGCCACACACAAGTACACACACACGCACACGCGCACGCATGCAGGCGCACGGTGCAGCGGCGATGACACGGGCGCGGGAGGCGGGAGGCTCAACATTTGTACACATTCGAACTGTCCGCATGGGTGCGTGTCGGTCCGCTCGTCGTTAAGGAAACGTTTTTCATCATAGCACTCCACGCAGCCACAGCAGCAGCAGCACCAGCGGTGGCACGCCGCACGGCTGCTTCTCCTCTCGTCATCCGGAAAACACGCACACAGCACGGAGGCGCCACCGCGCGCGCACACACACACAACGCAGGCGGAGTGCCCGCGGCAGCTGAGCGGGCAAGAGGCGCTGGAGGGGGGTCACACGGGGTGGTCAGCAAAGAGGCGCGGGATGTCTTCCCGGCTCCGTGTCGTCTTGTATCAGTCACGCAGCGTCAGACGCGCACTACGAGTGTTTGGCATCAGCTCCGCTCTCGCGCGTGCCCGCCGCATCCTCCCCCCTCCCCCTCCCCCGCTGCTGCTGCGCCACCTCTCGCGGCACATCACAGCACGTGCCCGTGGCCGGCTGCGTCGCCGCGTCAGCCGTTGTTTTGCGGATTAGCATCAGGACGGGGTTTCAGTGCACAGTGCTCTGATTGGGATCCGTTGAATGTCTCTCATCCTGCGCGGCAGCGCAGCTGGCACACAAACACAAGCACACACACACATGCATATGCATACACATACACAGGCACAGAGGCGCACACGCCCCAGCGACGTGGATGCGCGGCGGTGGCGACAGAGCTCTTGGAGAAGTATCACCCGCGGCATCTCACCTAGCGGAGTTGCAGCGGCTACGGTTCTCCTCGCGCACTTGAGGGCGGGGGAGACAGGTGCGGTGACAGCGAGCACAGCGCGCACCACCGCCGCAGCCGCGTCATCTCCATCTCCTGAAATCGAGGTGCGCCGACAGAGCAGCGTCGCACCCCGTTAGACAGAGACGTCGTTGTCCAGTGTCCCCCGCCGCACACGCGCACGCATGCAGGCGCACGGTGCAGCGGCGATGACACGGGCGCGGGAGGCGGGAGGCTCAACATTTGTACACATTCGAACTGTCCGCATGGGTGCGTGTCGGTCCGCTCGTCGTTAAGGAAACGTTTTTCATCATAGCACTCCACGCAGCCACAGCAGCAGCAGCACCAGCGGTGGCACGCCGCACGGCTGCTTCTCCTCTCGTCATCCGGAAAACACGCACACAGCACGGAGGCGCCACCGCGCGCGCACACACACACAACGCAGGCGGAGTGCCCGCGGCAGCTGAGCGGGCAAGAGGCGCTGGAGGGGGGTCACACGGGGTGGTCAGCAAAGAGGCGCGGGATGTCTTCCCGGCTCCGTGTCGTCTTGTATCAGTCACGCAGCGTCAGACGCGCACTACGAGTGTTTGGCATCAGCTCCGCTCTCGCGCGTGCCCGCCGCATCCTCCCCCCTCCCCCTCCCCCGCTGCTGCTGCGCCACCTCTCGCGGCACATCACAGCACGTGCCCGTGGCCGGCTGCGTCGCCGCGTCAGCCGTTGTTTTGCGGATTAGCATCAGGACGGGGTTTCAGTGCACAGTGCTCTGATTGGGATCCGTTGAATGTCTCTCATCCTGCGCGGCAGCGCAGCTGGCACACAAACACAAGCACACACACACATGCATATGCATACACATACACAGGCACAGAGGCGCACACGCCCCAGCGACGTGGATGCGCGGCGGTGGCGACAGAGCTCTTGGAGAAGTATCACCCGCGGCATCTCACCTAGCGGAGTTGCAGCGGCTACGGTTCTCCTCGCGCACTTGAGGGCGGGGGAGACAGGTGCGGTGACAGCGAGCACAGCGCGCACCACCGCCGCAGCCGCGTCATCTCCATCTCCTGAAATCGAGGTGCGCCGACAGAGCAGCGTCGCACCCCGTTAGACAGAGACGTCGTTGTCCAGTGTCCCCCGCCGCACACGCGCACGCATGCAGGCGCACGGTGCAGCGGCGATGACACGGGCGCGGGAGGCGGGAGGCTCAACATTTGTACACATTCGAACTGTCCGCATGGGTGCGTGTCGGTCCGCTCGTCGTTAAGGAAACGTTTTTCATCATAGCACTCCACGCAGCCACAGCAGCAGCAGCACCAGCGGTGGCACGCCGCACGGCTGCTTCTCCTCTCGTCATCCGGAAAACACGCACACAGCACGGAGGCGCCACCGCGCGCGCACACACACACAATGCAGGCAACCCACGGCACACAGCAGCATAGGGAACAAGCAAACCTGCTGCACCCACTACAATCATCCCCGCCATGAGCTGAGCTGGAAAATCTAGGTATTACACATGAAAAACACACGCACGCGCACACACACACTGAGATAGAGAGAAGCCAACCTTAGAGGAGGCGAGAGCGTAAAGCAGATAAAGGGGGGAGGCAGTGCACACCTCACCGCGTCTGACCACCTACATGTAGGAAAAGAAGGGCGGCTGCCGGCATGCGCCTCGTTGATACGGCCTCTTGATGCAGAGCAGCGCGACAGTTGTGGATAGAGAAGCGCAAGGGCCCAGGGAGCACTGGTGCTGTGTTGGGGCACTAATGGGCCAGTGAAAGCGAGAGGCAGAAGGAGTTAAGGAAAGTGGGCAAATGGGTGGAGGGGCTCAAGAAGCCCTGGTTGTCATTCTCGGTGTCCAGGCTCTCTTCCCTCCCGCATATCCAGAAGATCCGTCAACGGTCCAGGGGCTCGCAGTAGGGAAGCAGCAAGCCGAGAGAACAGCGGACTATACAGCTGACTGCCAAACACCGCGGACGAGAGAGGGCAGAGAGTAGGATGGGCAGCACACACATGAGATGTACGGAAGCAAGATTTCAGTGGCGATCCGTCAGTGACCATCATGACGGAGGCAGCTGACGAAGTCCTAAAATGTTCGCAGGGAGTAAGTGCCCTTCTTTTCGTTTTTTTTTAGGGGAAGGGTTTCTGTGCTGTGTTCTTCCGCTGTGTAATGCCGCACGTAAAGGTCCCTCTTCGCGCATGCACGTGCAACACGTGTGCTGCTGTTAGTGTCCCCCGCGCGGTTCTCCTGAAGACAAAACAGTTTATATCAGAAAAGGGGAAAGCGCGGGCGAAGCATCAACACACAAACGCCAGCGTCGCACAGATGAAGAGACACAGACACGCTCACGTGCATTAATGCGCACGAGAGGAGACACGGTAACGAAGGAACGGGCGGAGACCGACGCAGAGTGTGGAGAGAGAAAACGAAACTGAAGGAGAGCGCACGAGTGCAGTATGTATACAAGCAACATCGGCGCTCCGAGAGGCAGGCCTATATAGTTACATGGGTCTATAGGACGTCGACAGGCCCGGCTCACATGAACAGAAATCAGGGAAAGACATGATTATAATGACCACAACAGAGTGGGAGGAGTCAGAGTGAGAGAGAGACAGAGTCACCTAACCGCAGACGAAGGCAGCGCCACAGGAGCATGGGGGGTATCGGTCCCTTTCGCCACCCCTCCTCGTCCACGAGAAGGAATAGGCCAGCGCGAAAACGGTCCAGAGCGATATGCTTACACACAAGGGTAAAGGGTGGACGGAGGAGATCGAGAGACAAGCGGATAGGCAACGAACTAGCGAAACCCACAAAAAAAAAAAGCAAGGCCGCGAAGCAAATACAAAAAAAAAAGAAGGGAAAGTAGAGGTGCCCGTAGTGAGTGCAGCCTTTGGTGACGCCGGGGAGAGGGGGGAGGCGATCTCTGGGGTTGGGCGGGGCGCCTCCCCTCCCCCGGCCCGGCCACACAACACGCAACGCACGCGCACAAGTGCATTCCCAGGAAAGCATGCCGTCCGTCCCGTCGTGCTGAACGGTGACTCTTCCTCCTGTTGCTTTTCGTGTCGTCCGTTTTCGCTTGGAGAGCTCGATGGAGACTAGCGCAGCGTGTCGTCAGAAGCAGTCACGGACATGGCATACGCACGTGCAGGGCGTTTGGGAGCACGAAGAAGTGAGCGCGTCAAGAAAAACGCTCAGACAGCACATATGTCGTCGGAGGCGGGCGGAGGGTGGTGGCGGAAGGAAGCAACACATCTCAATGATGTAACGAGGTGAGAAACATCAATGGAGAGAGGGAGAGCGAAAAGAGGCGGAGAAGCTAAACGAAGCGCACGTGGAAAAGGGGGGAGAGATGGAAGGGGATTGTTTCCGTGCCCGGCGAACATAAGGCACGGCACAGCTTTAGGGGAGGGGGATACAGAGAACACGCGAAAACGACCGTGAGTGCGTGCAAGATCGGCGGTTTCTGTTGGCGAGTGCTTGGGTGTGTGTATCATTCCTTTCCCGCAGGAACTACGCTTGTGCCCTTCACGCCGACACCGAAGGAAGGAGCGGAGCAACGCCTACTGCTTCCTCTCGAGTCTTTCGCCATAGTCCGTGCCGTTGGGCGACACGGGCACCACGACGGGGTTTTCTCCCGCCGATTTGCGGCGCCGCGAGGGACTGGGGCGATTGTTCAGCGGAGGCAACTCGTTGGCGGCAGCGGTGGAAAGCCTCTCACGGCTGAACCCGAAATCCTGTTCGCCGAACTAACTGTGCGCGCTCGTCAGCGGTGGCACGTTCACCTCCGACGGCTGAACGCCAGATGCGAAGCTGCGGCAAGAGTGCGCCTCATCGTCCGATAAAGCACTAGCGCCGGAGGCATGCTTGTTTCGCGGCGATGGCGCTGCAATGCCTGTCAGCTCGCGCCGATCACAACAGAGAGAAGAGTGTGCACGCAAAGGGGGGGAGGGAGAGTCGTAGCCTGCCGCCATCGATTCACTCTCGTTCACCGCCTCGCCGCCTTCCGTGACCGGGCGCATCAGCAGAGCCTGAGTCTCCACGTTGTCGTCCGGGTGATCGTAAAGCGTCCACTCGCCGCGCATCGATGGCCGGAAGCTGATCACCACAGACAGCACGCCGAGCGCCGAGCCACAGATGGAACCGGCGAGGATGTCGTCGAAATTGTGGCGGTAGTCGGTCGTTCGGGAGATGGCGATGGTGATGGGCAAGATCAACGGAAGCAGCAAGAGCGTGACAAGCCAAAGTCGGCCCCCCCTGAGAGTGCGGAAGAGACCCATGAGATACATGCACGGTGGAACGTACCCCGAGAAGGCCGTGCTGCTGTGGCCAGAGGGAAAGGAAAGGCGGCCCTCGCGCGCGGCGCGGCACTGGGAGTCGTGCGTCATCGTCGCCCAGCTGGTCTCTGTAATGCCCTCGCTCGCGAGCCGGGAAAGGAAGTCGGGACGCAGGCGGCCAGCATACAGTTTTGAGAGGCTCACCACCGCAAAGGTCAGCGTAATGCTCCACGTCTGCGTCAGCACCCAGCCATTGACATGGAGCCACATGTTCAGCTTCCCAGCAGGGCGGCTCCAGCGTGTGAGCAGCTCACCAGCGAAGTAGATCATCACAACAAAGGAGGCGATCACCAAGGAATACGTCGGGAACACCTCCTTCGTCGCGAAGGGGTGGCCAATGGCGGGGTCACTCCAGTCGACGTCGCGGCAATGGGGTTGGGCCTTGGTTCCTACCACAGCGGCCACAACAGCGATGATGACGATCGCGAGGTAGTCGGGCACCCGCCACAGGTAGAAATGATGCGGGGGGCGCTTGAGGATCATCATGGTTTCAGTGGTTGTGGCTGGTGTCGCTGTGCCCATGGACGCCTTCAGGTTGAGAAATGCAGCTCCGCTACTCAGTTGGCGATGGCAAGCGTCACCGCTTGCTCGCAAGGAGTGAAGGACAAGGAGGTAAAGTGCGTGGCGCACGCACGCGTCTCGATGCGTGTGCAGCGTACAAGTGCGCTCGTGCGTGCGGAAGAGCAGCCAGAGGAGTCTGAAACCGATATAAGGTTCGCAGATAACCCCCACGCGTGACAGAAATGCGACGCAAGACAGGGTCGGTTGTGTGTGCAGCAGCTGCTCGCGTGCGAAGGGGGCCTCTCAGAAAACAAAAACATAGAGATGCGCGCAAGTACGCGTGGGGGAGAGACCAAGCACCAATGCGTGCAGCATCCGGGCTTCATGCAGTGCATGGACACGTGAGCCTCACACCCTACGCCTTTTCGACCCTTTGGCTTTCATGAAGAGGCAACGATGCGGAGGGTGAGAGCGCTTCTCCAGACACACACACGCACACACACGCACACACACGCTCTCTCTGCAGCCCATCGGCGACGCGGTAGTGAAGTGTGACGGAGTATGGCGCGACTTCACCGCAAAGGAAAGAAAAAGCCGCCTGGGTTGGCCCCGCGGCCATCTAACGCCGTGCCCCCCCCCTCGGGCGGATTCGCATCACTGCGATGGCTCGCCGGCTCTATTTCACTGGTTTATTGCTCACGCAGGCACGCCTATGCGAATTGGTACAAAAATAGGAACAGTAAATATATAAGCACGAAAGTTTGGTATACGGCATCATCGGTCTTGTCCCTGCTACCCACGAGTGTGCATACGTGCGCTGGAGCACGGACGGTACAAAATCCGAGGCACCAGGTGTCCCGTGCGGGCATCCGCGACCATTATAGCACTCACAGCTATCACGGCGCTGACGATGCCGATCGCGCTGCCGGCGAGAATGTCGTCGAAGTAGTGACGGTTATCACGAGTTCGTGAGACCGCCACGACGATAGGGAGCGTAAGCGGAAGAAGACCCATGAAGATGCGCCAAAGCGAGACGCCACTGCGGCGGAACGCCTGCAGCGAGTGCAGCACGTAAAAGCAAAACGGAACGATAGCGGAAAAGCTGATGCTGCTGTGCCCGGATGGAAAAGAGACACGCCCGTCTTTGGGCACCGTGCACAAGTCGATGCCGGTGCTCTGGGGACTGTAGCCCTCATTGCGGAGGCGGGAAAGGAAGTCGGGCCGCAGTCGACCGGCGTAGACTTTTATCGCATTCACCACCAAGGCAAAGGCCACTGAGAAAGCCTGTGTCAGAAACCAAATGTGTGCGTGGAAGAGAAAACGCTGCCACGGATGTGCAAGAGCGTAAGTGTGCGCCTTCTGCTTGCGGGGCGCACTGGCTGTTGCACGAGAAGGCGAAGCGTCAGCTACTGAGGTGGATTCACGGTTGCCGGTGCGCTCATCGTGGGTGTTGGCGAGAGGAGTTCTCAATGACCCCGGTTGGCAATTCGAAAGTGCAGCGGTCACCGTCGACGAGCCGACCTGCGCCTCCCGCGTCTCCACATTAGCGGACAACGGCGCACTGTTCACCAGAACCTCGATTTCTCCTTGTCTGTCCGCAGGCAGTGCAGACTGCACCGACTGTGAAGGGAATGTCAGGGGTGACGCGGAGTCGCAGCAGCTCTGCCCCTCACCAGCATTTTGCGCTGCGCCACCACCACCATCACGCTGACCTTGCATCGTAAGCCATTTTTGCTGATTGCACGGTTCGCGGGCCATGATGGCGCCGCGCCGGCGGCCCAGCCACAAATGGCGCGCCGCCTCACCCAGGATGTAGACGACGACTGGCAAGATGGAGATGATGGGCAGCGTCCATGATGGGAACGTACCGGCACCAGCGTACGGAAAGTTGATACTTGGATCAGTCCACGAAAACGGCCGGCAGTGAGGGTGCACCTTGCTCATGCCAAGCGCAACGAGGCCGCAGATCAGGCACAGGACATAGTCATGCAGTCGAAAGAAGATGATAAAACGCCACAACGCGACAACGGTGCACGAGGCCATAGTCGCTCGTGTTGTTATCGCACCGTTTTCTGCTCAGGGGAGGAGTAGCAAAGGGGGTACCGTGTCGCTCAAAGAGCGGAAGTGGCAGGGAGGAAGAAACAGGCAGCAGATATACGGGTGGCAGAGCGGAGAGCAGCCAGGCAGGGGGCTGGGCCCCAGCAGAACGTGCACAGGCGGTTGCTTATGTGTGGATGGGTAGGTATACGTGCACGTGCTAAAGGGAAAAAAAAGCGTAAATGATTGAACTATAAAGGAGTGTAACGGTGGCGGTTGGTAGTCTGGAGTGTAGAAAACGACTCGAACGCTACGGGTGTGAGACATTTCCCGGATCGAGTTAAGGTTTAGAGCCAGTGAGGAAGAAAAGGAGAAGGTAGATGAGCGCCAAGAGCGACCATTTCACATCAACGCCGTCGGCGTGGTTGGCCGCGGCATTTCTGCGCCGGTAAGGGGGGTGGTGGCCGTCGCCGCGGTGTCCTAGCCGCAAAACTGCAGTGAGCACCAAACTTGAGGTCCTCCGCGTCTCCTCTCCTCACTCGTTCATCCACCATCGCTTGTAGCAGTATCAAGAAAGGAAAACCAATACGGCACCGGCCACACCCAGAAAGTGCACAGCACGCCATGATGAGCGCGCAGTGAGGCATAGGTGCTCTTCTTGATTCTAAGCGCTGGCACAAGGGCGCCCACCCCCCATGAACGCGTTTCACTTGCGATGTTGCCTGAGTCGACTTCCTCGACTACACCAACTGCGTACGCATGCAAGGTCAGGCATCTCTTTGCGCTTGTGTGAGGTGTCGCTTCTTCTCCGCGTCATGTATCCTCGCGCGGTGTACTAATCTGTCTCTAGCGCTCATACCCACGCATACATGCGGACAGTGGGAAAGTCTAGAACATGCGGAGCTGGGCGGATCGATGTGGAGGGAGAGAGGTGGATGAAGAGTTCTGGTAGGCGGCACGACAGGCTACGTGGATGCTGCATGGCACATGTCTCTTTCCCTCTCTGCCTCTGTCTGTCTCTACGACATCGCAGCGGCGTCGTTTGTCGGTGGAGATAACAAAGACTTCACGGCGACCACAGCGTGCAACCGCTCCCTACCCCGTACGCAGTCGAGGGGGAGGGGGAGGGGGGAGGGCGGACGAAGAAACGAAGCGTTACGCGTACAGCCCTACTTCGTTGCGCGGGTGAGGAGGCTGTATGCGCGACAGCTCCAAGGATGCGGTGGGTGCAAGGCGAGAGAGAGAGAGAGATGCACATAAAAGGCAAACAAGAAAGCAGAGAAGTGTGAGATAGTGTGTGACGATGTTTATGTTTGTATTTCGTTCCCATGAGGAAACATCAGATATGTACGTATATATATATATATATATGTATACATGTATGCTTGTGTGTACATACGCGCGCTCGCATCTATGTATACATGTGAAAGACGCAGACGGCGTGGAAGGTAGACGAGAAAGGAGTTAAGAGGGTGGCACGACATCAAGGTTTCAACTAGGACATCTCTTGTTGCGCTCATTCTTTCCTTCCTCCGCACGCAGGCAGCCTGCAAGGAGCGATTGCGGCGTCTTGCTGAGGTGCACTCGACCCCTACTACTGAGCTCTGATGCAGGCGGAACAAAATATCCGTCAAACTCTCTCGCGACGCTGCAAACTGAGCTCCTCAGACCCATGCAAGTCACAAGTGGGTGAGAAGGTCCGCCAGAGCACCAGTGCCAAGTAAACTTCCGCAGAATCTAGTGAGGTGCCGCGGAAAGAGGGCGTGTGGCGCAGCGCGTGTGCCTTCTCTTGCCCTTCCTTGCTGGCCCTCACCCTCTACGCTTGTGTGTGCGTGCGTGTCTATGTGTGTGTGTCTGTGTGTGTGTGTGTGGGGGGGGGAGGGGGTCTGTGACACGCTGGCGCTCCCCTCTTCTTCATCGTGGGCTTCTGCTGGTGAAGCGTTTGTATGCGGAGGGGTGTCTCACCGCATCTTACAAACCACATAAAAAGAAAAGCAAGAAATACTGATCGATATAGCAATCACACACACACACACGCACACGCGCACATCTCAGCATGCGGAGCAGTCCCATTCGGCCTGTCGTTTGCCCGGCGCCACTGGTGAGCACGACGCGACGCAAAGTACTAGCTTCTCATTCACCTGGGCTGAGCTCGCCGCCTCGTACACACACACACACAAACGCACGTAGGGCTCTCGCTCACACTACGATTACGCCTTATGCCAAACGCCGGTCGTGCAGGAAGCGGTGCACCATGAACAACGCGACCTCTGGCTGATCCATCGGTACCATGTGACCAGCATCGTAGATGCGCACAAAACTGAGGCCTCCGTAACTGCGCTCCTGACCAGCCCAACGACCGCTGACAGCGAACTCCACATTTGGCGCAGTATTGAAGCCGTCCGTACCAAACCACTGCAGTGCCTTGACCCACGCCTCGTTGCCCAGCCAGTTACATATGAAGTCCATATCACCGGCGTAGATCAACACACGAATGCCCATATCCAACATGTGTGGGAAGGTAAAGTTAAAGTTGCGCATGTAGTCCCTCTCGAAGAGCGCGCTGACCTCACCGTTACACGTGGACCACTGCGCCTTAGCGCTGGCACCCAGCGATGCTCGGACGGTTGGCTTATGGTAAAAGTCGATCGTATTCTGCATCGGGTAGCACAAGTCGCCGATGCACTGCTTGCGGATATCATAGCTGTTGCGGCCGGTTGCATAGTAATGATCCACGTACTCGGCCCAGAGCGCGGTGGCCACGCTGCACGACACGTCCGAGTCGTCGGGCCCCTCGTTGCACTTCTTCGTCTTCTCCAAGCAAGCTGGCAGCAGCGAGAGCATCTCCTCGTACGCCTTCTCGGTAATGCAGGGAGCACCCAGCTTCTCCTTGCACCAGTAGTAAGCGGTTTGGGCGTGGAAGGGGAGCTGCGTGTACGGGTCCGTGAGGCCGTTGCCGATGGCGATGCCCTTAAGATTGATGTGCAGGCCGTCACTGCGCTCGTTGCCCATGAGGATACGGTGGCTCACGGCAGGAACATAGTGCCCGCCATAGCTCTCACCAATGATGTAGAAGTCGTTCGCGCCCGTGATCGACGGCGACGTAAAGCGCCGCGCAAACAGCTGCAGGAATTTGTACATGTCCTCCGCAACCTCGCTCTGATTGTGCGCATAGTTGGACTTATCGCCGTACGAGTAGCCCACACCGGTCGGCTGGTCCACGAACAGCAGGTACGCCTCGTCATTCCACCCGTAAGTATTGTGGTAGAGCTCACCAGACGTCTCGTTCATCATACAGGGGCCGAGCTCCGTGAGCAGGGCCATGCTGGAGCTGCACCCCGGGCCGCCCGTCATCCACATAATCACCGGCGGCTCGCGGAAATCATTTGGCCACTTACGCGGGCCGAACAGCCAGTAGAAGTAGTGCTTCAGTGTCTGGTTGACGCCGGGAATGTTGATATAGCCGCTCGACTGCACCACCGATGGGTCGCAGCTCGCGTACCCGTGGTGTGGCGTGCTCGCGTACACGGTGCGCACGCACGCCCATGGCACCATCGTAACGAAGAGCGCCACTAGCAGCGCTGTGGTCGAGAGAGAAGACGCCATGATATGCTGTGAGGAGAAGCAAGAACAACAAAGGAAGAAAGGGAGGAAAATGAGGAATACGACCGAGTGCTGATCCGGCCGCGTGTCGCTAGCCCACACACAACCGAAGAACGCGACAACAAAATGGGGCGCGATGTTTCGGGGGGAGGGGAGGGGGCGGTGCGTTTGCCTCGTCTCTTTGAACGACGCCAAGTGTGTCCTGGTGCCTCGGGCGTGTGGCGTGAGAAAGAGGTGCCTAAGCGTCTGCTGGGGCGGGGGGGGGGGCTGGAGAAATGATGGTTGCAGAGAGGGCGGCGAGCAACAGAGGGGATAGAAGAGTAGAAGAGATGACAGCACAAGTTTGCGCGTGCATGCCTGTCGATCAAGTGCCGACCTGACACTGGGCCGTTTCACGCCTCATGCAGGGGGGAGGGAAAGGGAAAGGGGGAAAGGCGCTTCCCATACGGAGGGATAGCTGCGCTCACCTCACTTGCCACTGCGCCAAAGGGGGAGGGGGAGAGGGACAGTGAAGAATCTAAGCAGCGCGACACATCGGCAGTGAGATGCCTCACGAAAGGTCGGACCACGTCTTGAAAAATCTCGCGACGACGCCCCGGCATCTTTCGACCCTCGTCCGCTGCCCCTTCTTAGTAGCATTCACGTTTTGAGGGGTTGCTGTAATGCGGCACGCAACGTTGGACGGAGCGTTGTTGCAGGCAGCCATGAAGACCAGAGTCCACGGAGACGGATTTCCAACACTAGGCGGGGGACGTAAAGCGCAGGCCACTCGGCAGCGCTCGTTTCGCTGCTGTATGGCAGGCGCTGCACTTTACACTTCTGATCCCCTTCCCCGCCCTCTATCTTAGCATAATACGAAAACCAAGAAAACGCTGCCGTTTTGGTGAGGCATGAGCACGCGGTGAAGGAGGGATCTTCATGCGGATGGTTGGGAGGGGGAAGGGTTGGAGGCAGCAGCAGTAAGGATAAGCATGAGTGGCGGCCGTAGCACACCTTTATCATCTGGTCGTATTCGCAGTGGCACACGCACAGGCAAGCGCGCGCACGCACGCACCACGTGAAGATGGAGAAGAAGACGTTGAGAGAGAGCGCGGGAGAGGCGCCTCCGCACATACATTAGCAGAAAACAGGAGGCAGCACCACTTATCATGAAGATAAGAAATAAGCGAGTACGGCAGCATCGCGTGCAGGCAGGATGAGCGCCTCTTTCCCTTCGCCATCGTAAGAGAGAGGGAGTTACACGGAGGCCATGGAGCGAGTCGACAGATTGGTCTCAGTCGATCCGACTGGGGGGGGGGCGGTGTGTGTGTGTGAGAGAGACAACAAGCAAGTGAGGGTGGCGAAAGACAACAACCAAAGGCGGGCACAGAGAGAGCAGGCGAGACGGTTGGAAGGGAAGGGAGAGGAGAGGCAAGCATATGTAAAGATGGAGCAGAAGAGGCAGCGGCGCAGGCACTGGAACGACTGCTCCCCCTCCTCTTGCGCGCTCGCGCTCTATCCGCGCGCACACTTTGTGTCGTCGAGTACGCAAAATGAAGCGGTGCCCTCACGATACGTGCGCCCCTCGGCTGCTGCGTTGATGCCTATCGTTGCTCAACGGCCGTTCAACGCCGAGTAGAGTGCTCGATGAGACCAAAAAAAAAGTTTGACACAGACGCACACACACACACACAGACCAGCTTTCCTTCGCACGTGCACAGACCATCAGCGTCACGCGCAACACAAATGATGAACGAGCACTAGCATTCCAACGAGCTGAGGGAGGAGGAAGGCGACGGACAACACGAGGCGCTTGTGTGTGTGTGTGTGTGTGTGCCCAGTATTGGAGGGAGATCAGCACTGATGGAGCCACCACCACCATACACACACTCAGTACTCTTGAGGAGGAAAGTCACCCACTTCTACCTGATTTGGGCGCAGCACACCGCCGTACAGGGGCATGCATTCAAACAGCGTTTCCCCCTTCACCGTGCCGTTGGATTTGCCGACTGGCTCGTCAAACTCGACGCCGATCCAATACCCTGGCTTCAGCGCTGCCACACGTCCGACGTACCGCACCGTGCCGAGACGCTCGCCGGGTTGGCAACAGCAACGGTCACCCACCTTTATCTTGTCCGCCTCCGCCTTGTAACTGTCATCGTCCGGCCCGGACGGCACTTCGATGCCACCCTTCGCCATCTCCTCCCGCTGCAGGGCCAGCATACGCTCCTTGTAGGCGCGGAGATTGTCGGGCCGCTTAAGCCACTCCTCGTCCGTCATCTCGTACTTCTCTACCTTCGACACGTCATCGTAGTTATCCACCTGCGCAGCAGGTCGAAGATCGACGACGTGAATGCGATAACCTGTCTCGCACCCGTAAAAGCCCAGCAGCTTTTCATCCTTCATGTTGCCCTCCACCTTGCAGTCGCGCGTGTCGTACAGCTCTAGCCGAATCTGTTCCGCCGGGATGCCAAAACGCGAGTACATATCTTCCCTAATGCTCTGCACCGTCTGCGCAAGCCCGTACGCCTTCTCCGGCACCACTCGCTGGCTCGCCGAGTGGGTGATCATTACCTTTACAATAGACATGGCTTTCGTGACGCGCTAATCCGCGCGAGTAAGGGAGGGGAGGGGCGCACGAGCGCTATCGAGAGAGTCGTCCGGTGTGGAAGACGTCGTTGCACCGCGAACGAAAACAAACCACAAAAAGATAGCGCAGGTGATCAGCGAGGACGCGAGAGGAGGGGAGGAGGAGGGACCCGTTTTCTCGGATGACGGATCGTGAGCAACGCCGTATAAAGAGAGCGACAAGGGGGGGAGTGGGAGGGGGTGGTGGTTGGTGGCAAAAAGAGCGCAAGCGTCGATGGCTACCATCCAACACTCGGCACACGCGCGTGCATACACGCGTGTCTGCATCTGCGTCCTATGAGCATGTGCCTTCCTTTGCCTGTTTCCGGTTGCAAGCGCGCTTGTTTCAGACGCGCAAGCCGCACGGAGGCAAACAGACTTGTACACGTGCAATGGCCGAAATCGCGCTTGCGGGCGTCGCCGTGGCTCATGGTGATGCTTCACCGATTTTGCTTTTTCTATCGTGTTTTCCTGCGTGTGCCTTGTGCACGCCAGAAGCTCAGCAAATGTACATACACACCAGCACACAAAGGAGTGAAAGCGGGCGGTGCGTCGACGTCCGGGGATGGGACACGGGGATGGCCGCGGAAGGGAGAGAAGGGAAAGGGCGTAACCTCTACCAGAGCAGGGCACGCAAACACTTGCGGCGCTATCTCACGCTCCAGAATGTTCTCTGACACTTGACGCGCCTCCCTCCTCCGCTAAAGCCTGCCCCCTCCCCCTCTGCGCATCCCATCGCGAGCCACTCCATCAACCACTCCATCGTTACACCTTGCTTCAGGCCTGCGAGCACACAACGGCGCGCCTGCCAACAACATGCAGGCCACCGAAAAAAAAAACACAAAAAGAAGCGTTCGCCACCGACACTACTGTACATCTCTCTCCCTCCCGCCCCCGTGGTTCCAGCTCGCGCGTCTAGCACGGCTTCGAGTCGCACGTGCATGCGTCGACAGTCATGGCGAGTGAGACTTGAAAATGCCGCGGCCGACCACGGCCATCGGTGCCTCGGCGCCCTCAGCACCAGTACCGGATGGTGCAGTCGCTACTACCGCTGACAAGGAAGTGATTGCTCGCGAGGTCGAACGTCACGCTCTGCACCGGGCCCTCGTGGCCCATCAGCTCTGTCACCACTGCCTCCTCCACATCGATAATCTTGATGGTACCGTCGTCGCTGGCGACCGCGACGTTGTGGCCGATGCCGTCTACCACGACGCAGTTGGCCGGCTGCGGTCCGCATTCGACGCGGAGAAGCTGTGCCATGCGACGGGCATCCCAGAGAGTGACGGCGCCTTGGGTGTCGCACGAAGCGAAGAGTGAGCTCCCCACCGGCCCGGCCGCCACGGACAACACGGCGGCACGATGGCCAGTGAAGGACTGGACCTTGGTGCCTTGGCGGGCGTCCCAGACGGCAACGCACTTATCGGCGCTGCCTGTGAGCAGCAGGTTCGTACAAGGCAGCCAACTGACGGTGTTCACCGCATCCTGGTGCCCTCGCAGTGTTTGCCGGCACACGCCCCGCTCCACGTCCCACACACGCGCCGTCTTGTCCAGCGCCGCGCTCGCCAGCAGTACGCCGGTGTCCTGGAACTCGAGGTCCCAGACACCGTCGGTGTGGGCGCTAAGGGTGGCGGCGCAGCGGCTAGTTGCAAAGTCCCAGAGTTTGACCGTCTTGTCGCCAGAGCCGGTGGCGAGCATTGTGCCACGCGGGTGCACGCCAACGCACGAGATCCAGTTGCTGTGCCCCTGGCCAGACACAATGGCGTCGCCAGTGGGCAGCGTCGAGAGGCGCCAGCTGCCGTCGTCGCTGCCACTCGCCACGACCGGCTTGAAGGGGTGCAGCGCGACACTCGTGACCGCCATCGTGTGAGCCTGAAAGAACGACTGCTCCACCCACTCCGTAGCCGGGGACTCAGAGGACGCGAAGCTCGGCTGTCCTTCAACAGCGTTGCCTGAAAAAGACTTTGCAGCAGTCGACCCTGGAGGGTGTGGGCGATCATCAGGGGGCCACACAAACCCGTCCGCCTCCGCATCGACAGCCTTTGTGCTCGCCGGAGACGGCGACGACGCAAGTCCTCGATGCGCGGCCGCGTTCGACTTGCCGCTCGCGTGCGACGACTTCCAGGCACCAGCGCGCTGGGTCGCAGCCGGGGGCTTGGGTCCCGTTGCGGCGCCCTCAGATGCCTGCTGCTGCTGTCCTTCCAGCTCCGCCACCCTCGTCTCGAGCTGCTCTTTTTCTCTGCGCAGCTTGTCGCGCTCGATCGTCAAGAGCGACTTTGCCTTCAGCAGCTGCTCGCAGCGAATACGTGACTCCGTCAATGTCGGGTTCACCAGCTCGGCGTGTTGGCCTGCCTGCTTCAGCAGTCGACTGAGGCGCGCGTTCTCCTGCACTACACGCTGGTGGCTTGTGCGATGATACTCACGGTCCTTCTTCGCCTGCGTCCACTGCTGTGTGACGCGCGTGTTTAGCTCCGCGTGCTGGCGCAGCTCGCGCTCCAGCAGCTCGATGCGGTTTTGCAGCACCATCGTCTCGCGGTAGTTATCCGGCACCATTGGATTTGAAGGCGCGACGTTGACGGTGCCGGTGCCGCCGCCAGCCTTGCCATACCACTCACTCTCAAAGGCTTGCAGGGTGCGCGTCATGCCATTACGGTGGAGGAAGTTGCGAACAAAGTCATCCATCACCTCTGGCACCCGCAGCAGCTGCGCTGTGGGCGGTGGAGGGACATCAAGCTGCTTCTGCACCTGGACGGAGCGCCGGAGGGTGTCCAGGTCCATGTCTTCAGCGTTTTGCATGGCTTCCATCGGGCTTGCGCCGGGGCTGGAGAACGGGCGCCCACCCGCTTCCGTGACGAAGTCGGTTGAGGTTGTGCGGCTCATATATGCGACCTCGTGATCGTTCGGCTTTAGCAAGGGCCGCTAGAGCGAGAGAAGGGGAGGGAAAGCTAATGCCTCGGCGGGGGCGTATGCCACCCTCTATGGATGAGCGCGCCTGCGCGTCTGTGGGAAAGGGGAAGGGAGGAGGGAGGGGGTAAGAGAAGCAGTGTGGAACGTACGCCACCCTCGACAATGACGATACGGCCCTTCACGTTCCCGTGTTCGCACTGTCAAGGCACGCATGCGCGTGAGTGAGAATGGAGAGGCAGGGGCAGATAGCAAGAGGGAGAGACGAGAGTAACGAGAGTAACGAGAGAAACAAAAAAAAGGGACGAGCAGGTGCGGTAGAGAATGAGAGAAAGGGGAAGTGAGCACCTATCAGATGCAGTGCGCCGATGTCCCGGTCTGCCCACTACAACCACCGCAACCCCTCGCCTTCCCACCCAACAGCCAAGGCAAAAAAATTAGAAAGGGAAAGGGATAGAACGCGTCACAGACATTCGTGACGTCAAGACAAGTCAGCCCGCCCTTTGAGGGGAAGGGGTGGTCTTTGCATATGTGTGTGTGTGTGTGTGTTGGTAAGTCCGATGTGCAAGACGATCACGTTCACGTGAAAGGATCGGTACAACAGCTGCCATCTATACCACTGCCATCCCCCCTACCCGCACCAAGAAGTGTGCACAAGCTGTCGTGAAACTCTTCGCTGGGCGGAAACGCAGCCAAGCATGATTGGGTAGCGAAACCATTTTTTTCTTCGGGGAGGGGGAGGGGGGGGGGGCGAGAAGGCAGAGAGCACGGGTGCCGCACAGTCCTGTGGGCGAGTGTTTCGCGTAGACACGCATTACGACTGGAACGCAAAGGTAGACAAGCACAGAGGCATACACATACAGACGCAGCAAGCACGCGTCCTTACATCGCTCTCACCTGACGCATGCTATACCGTGTTCTGTGTCGCGGCCGCTCTCCCTTCCGTCTCTCTTGCCCATTCGCTGTCAGGGTAGCGAAGCGTTCAATGGCAGCTGCCAATGCATGGGAAGGTGGCCCATGCTCTGCAGCGCCGCGTTGCACGCAGAGAAGCAGTGGCACCCAAACCAGCCGCGGCTCGCGCTCAACGGTGATGGGTGCACGCTCTCCAGGACAATGTGCCGGCTTGCGTCTATGAGCTTCTTCTTCTGCTGCGCGTAGCCGCCCCAGAGCAGAAACACGAGCCGGTTGGGATGGTGCTGGGAAAGGTGCTGGATCACGGCATCCGTGAAGGCGGTCCAGCCACTGGTTTTGCTGTGCGAGTTGGCCTTGTGCGCCTCGACGGTCAAAGTCGCGTTCAGCATCAACATCCCCTGCTCCGACCAGCTCTGCAGGTAGCCGTGCCTTGGTGCCTGGAAGCCTGCGATGTCCGTCGTGAGCTCTTTGTATATGTTACGCAGGCTCGGCGGAAGCGCCACTTCGGGCAAGACGGAGAAGCAGAGCCCATGCGCTTGGTGGAGATCGTGGTACGGATCCTGACCGAGCAGGACCACCTTCAAGCCGCGAAATGGGCAACTGTTGAACGCGTTGAAGATGTCCGTGGCGGGGGGCAGTATGACCCTGCCCTTTTCCTTTTCGCCATCGAGAAAGCGCTCGATGCGGGCAAAGGCGCCACTTCGCCACGAATCAGCCGTAATGGGAGCCAGGAAGTCTCTCCACTCGAGGTTCGTGATTAGGCCGGCAAGCCAGCGGCTGCTGGTGGCAGCGGGCTGCAGCTGCGGCGCCTCGGAGCGTGCCGTGCCGGAGGAGGCACCGGCAGCCGCAGCAGCAGAAGCACCGGCAGGCACAGCAGTGCCGCTGGAGACGTGCTTCGCCTTGTCAATGGCACCGCAGTCTTCGCTAGGTGGGAATGTCGACTCCAGCAGTGCGACCGACACACTCGCATCGAGGTCAATCGCGTCATCTCTAGAGGCGCCCTTCAGACTCTCCCCTTCGCGCTCCCTCGAGTTACCACGGCTGCAACCGCCCTCGCGCCGAGTCTTGGCGTGTTTCTTAGGCGGTGAGTCCGTCCGAGGCGTGGTGTCCTCCCCGTTCGATACCGAGAGCCACTGCCGCTGCCGCTGCCGCTCTCTGTCCGCGGCGACAGACACGTTGGCGGCAGCCGGGCCGCTGCTCGTGCCCTTCCGCACAAAATCGAAGAGCGTTTTCTGCATCTACCCTTTCCGCTCTTGTGTGTATGTGTGTGTGTGTGTGTGTATGCACGCTGTGTGCGTGCGTGCGTGCGTGTGTGCCTCTGCGGCGTCTCGTCTACCGTCTCATGCGGTACACTCTATCACTTGAAGGGAAGAAGCATCGTAAAAGCAGGACGATGATGGCTCAGCATGGTGACAAAGCAGTGACACACACACGCACACACACACAGCCATCAGTGCGTGCGCAGACGGAAAGCAGGAGAGGGTGAGAGCAGAGGAGGTGGGGGAACAGACTAAATCAAGCCCCCTTAAGAGAAAGCAACCTGTTTTACCTGTGTTTGTGTGCGTGCGTGTGCGTACATCCATGCGTACATCAACGCGTGTCTGCATGCCAAGCACTGTTTTCTGTTCTCAGTTTGCTCCGCCTCGCTCTGCCCGAGACTGGAAGACAAGGAGGCGAAATTAAAGGCACACCGTGTGTCGAGATGTGAAGCTTTCTGTGAGTTGTCGCGGGTGTCAGTGTTGGCGTTCGTGTCAACGGAACAGGATCGCCCCTGTTTCCTTTCGCTCCTTCTATTGCATCCATTACATGAGCCCAGGCAACGTGAGAAGCACGCGCCCTCGTTCAGCGTCCCAGTGCTGGATCGAAAAGCCATAGGCCGTGAGCAGCACTGTCACGAGCTGGTCGAGGTCCTCGAGGACCTGCGTCTCACGGAACACCACCCGCCGCCCAGACGCCGCCTCCACCGTCAGCCCAGGCAACGGCGGCACAATGCGGATAGGCAAGGAAGCTGATGAGCATGAAGACGGCGCAACACCGGCACTACTCCGAGTTGCAGCATCAGCGGCCGCCTCGGCATGCTCCTTCTCCAGTGCGCGAGTCTGGTCCTCAGTGGCACCGCGTGCTTCGCCCCTCCCTGTCGCTCTATCTGTGATCGACAAGGCGAAAAGCGAAGTGGGTGGAGTAGGCGCGGATGCAGGACACTCACACGGAGCTGCCTTGACTGTTGCCCCTTCTTCGATATGCGATGACGCCGGCGGCCACCACACGTACACCCCGTGTGGCAGCTGGCGACGGAAGACGCTCTGCTGGAACTCAAAGCGGTCCATGACGCTTTTCTCCATTGCCGGGAGCTCATAGTAGCGCACCTCCTGAAGCAACATATCCCACTCCACGAAGTTGTCCGGGACGGAGAGGCGACCATCGCGGAGGTAGGCAATGATGTAGCGGAACAAGGAGCCGTCACGATCGATCAGGAAACTGCCATCCTCGCAGCGATGCGCGTGGCCATCCAGGATGGGGCCAAAGATGCGATGGTCTTTGAGTTCCCGTAGCGTGTACCGGCGTGTCGTGTAAAGGGTGCCACCGACGTTGAGATGAACGTGGCGAGCCCACTCACCTGTCACGTCGATGCCGAGACTATTCTGCAGCCATGTCACCGCGGCAGACATGCGGATACAGAGAGGCGGGGCAAGGAGAGGCTTGCGGAAGGAAGTGAGACAAGAGCGAGGTGGTGCACACCTCTGACGATGAGAAAAGGAAAGTCGGCCTGACACTTAGAAAAGAGAGAGGCGAGGTGGCAAAGACGACCATGAACGCACGCGGCACACGTGTGCGTAACACGCGTGTGCGGACACGGCAACTTAGCAGAGATCGCACAATTCCTGAAAAAAAAAAGATGGGAATGAACGGGATAAGAGAGTGCGGGAGGCAAAGGACACGGGCAAGGACGAAGATGAAGCATGCGCGCCTGTCCCGACGCGAATAGCGGCACCTCGAGTGAATGCCGCCCTCCCCCCCCCATACTTACGCAAAGCAAACGCTTGTGAGTGTCAGTGGCCGTGAACAGAAAGCAGCGCTCCAGCAGAGCTGTCACCTCAGCTTTTGCCCTCGCGTTGCGCACGATGCAAAGCCATTGCACTGCCTCCTTCCGCGATTGTGTGTGCTCGAGCGTGTGTCGCTGCCGCCTAAGGATGCGTAAAGGTGCTCGACAAGCAAACCGCATCTATCTGTGCTGCACTCACTTCTGGCGCCCCCCTCACCCTTTCCATTCGCCTCTGTCCGGGTTCCTTTTACTTTCGCCACGTTTTCTTACCTCACCGCTTCAGCATTCCTCACGAGCACAACCCCAAAGCAGCAACGTGCATGCGCTGCGCCTCCGCGTGTATTGTCATAGAGGAGAGACGCGCAAGCGCACTCACGAGTGCACACATGCGTTCCGAACGCAGCAGCGCACTCCTCACCACCACCACCAGCACCATCAACGCCCCTTTCGCTCTCTCCACACTCAATCGTACATGCATCGTCGTCGTCACACTCAGAATCGTCGCCGCTGCTTGTGCAGGATTTGATTCGACCACACCATAATCAACGCGGCATACGAGGCCGTAATTTCCTCCTTCTCAACCGCTGGCAGCCGGTTCAGCACCGCCGAGGCAAGGCTCTCTTTTCCGGCCTGCTCTAGTGTTGCGATGAGCGTCGCGTAACTCACTACGTTCGGAGACGGCGGCGTCGACATGGACCGCGCAGGGGAGGCCGATGCAGTCGGCGGCGACGAGGACACCGTGTCCGCCTCGGTAGGGTCTGATGCGGTCACTGGACAACCAAGCGAGGCCGCGGCTTCAGCGCAGCCTGCCTCGTCCTCCTCTTCATCGGCGGCACGCCAGCCTTGCAGCGGGTTCGGCCCCATGGCCCGCACCACCTCCATCGCCCCTCGCCAGTCCAGTGCCGCCTCGCAGCCGCGCAGACAAACGTTGAACGCCTCCACCGTAATTTCCGCAGCGGGCAACGGACAGCGAGTGGTCAGGTAAGCGAAGGCAGAGCGCCATCCGCCCTCTCCAGCGCTAGAGTCTGACGGCATGCGCCGCGCGAGGAGTTCCACCGCGCGACTGAAGGTGTCTGGGTAGGCAGGCGCAAAGAAGACGCCGATCTTCTCTACTAAGTCCCACTTTTCTGCGTTGGCACACATATCGAGAACAGCGGTGATCTGCACCTCATTGGGGTTGATGCCAGACCTGGATGGTGCGGGCGGCAGTGAGGTGGACGTGGTCGACGTACCCGCCGTGGAGGCAGCGGACGTCGCTGTGGCCTCTGATGCCGGCAGCATCGCCGCCACGGCGGGCAGTGCGGTAGCCTCGGCAAATGCCCGCAGTCCTCCCTCCCAGTCACCGGTGCGCTGCGCCGTCGTTAGGTACGTTGTGAGGTCAGCACTGTTGCGAACAAGGTGGCCGCTGCTGTGGATACTCAAGCGACTGGCTCGTCGCTGCGCATCCTCGCGCTCCATGAGCTCAAAGAAGTTCAGCTTCGCCTTGTTCGCCACTGTCTCAGACACACCGCTGCAGCCAGCTCCACCGTGCTTTCCAGCGTGTCGGCTCCCCATCAACGCAGCGATCCTGCTGCTACGGGGTGCACCTGAGTCCACCGGGCTGCTTCCCGTTGCGGTCGAAGGAGCCCATCCGGGACTGCCGCCAAGTTCAGCTGACTCGTGTCTCTTGTAGAGGCGTGAAGCCTGCTGCTGAGTACGCTGGCGGGGCAGCCGCATGGAGCGCGCCAGCACCTGTTCGAGCGTGAGAGGCGGCATCTTCCTACTGCGCGTAAGACCTCAAGTCTTATTGCGGGTGCCTCCCGCAGACAACACGAAGAGAGAGACAACCGAGGAGATGACAGAGCTGACGCATCACCCAGTTACAAGACAGGTCAAGCAAGAACGATGCTACACCTTCGCGCCGGCAGTTGTGAGAACAGAGGGAGACAGAAAGTGCGTCCCCGCAAGCGCGTCCGTGGGAACTGTTAGCGTGTGAGATGACGAGGTCGGTGCGATGTGCTCGGCGCACAAAGGGAGGGAAGGTGGAATATGCGCAAATAAAAGGAGCGAGCATGTAACGGAAGGGAGACGTGTGCACAGCAGGAAGTCGTGGCGGCGCTCGCGGCCAAGCTCGACGCCAACCAAGCATCGAAACTAATCATGAGGGAAATGCGCTGCTGAATGTCGCCATTCTTCGCCGTCGCCGCCAGCATTAAAGCATCAGCACCACCTCCGGCGCGGACCACCAAAATGGCAGCAGGGGGCTGTGTGAGGGTGGGGTATTGCCGCTGCTGCAGCGGTCCGCCTCGGCAAGCGAACGAGGAGGGCACGCTGAATCCGACCAGCAAGAAGGTCGTTTATGTCTCAGTCACCTAACCCCTACCACGTAGGGAGGGATGGGGGAAGGGCCTTTGTCTGGAATATGATGTGCCAGAGAGGCGGGGAGGAGAGAACGACGCACATCTTTAGCGTTCGCGTGCGCTGTTAGGATGATCGTACAAACTACCCCAGTCAGAGGGACAGACACACACACACAGACAGACAGGCAGGCAGACTTAGATAGCTATAGAGAGCGAGGAAGGGAGTGGAAACTGTCACGAGCACACGCGCCAGGCGTGCATTTGTTTTTTTTTTCTTCCTTAATAGACATCATAAAGCACCTCCACCGTTGTTGAAGTCACACGCACGCACCACCACCATCAGAGAGGGAGAGAGGGGGAGAGAGGGGGGATGGGCGGGGGAGTGCGATACAAACGAAGCTCACGCATGAAAGAGATGAGCAGAGATATTCATACATGCATGTACATATATGCATACATATATGTGTATGTATGGCGCCCACCCGCACTCACGCACTCCTCAACCTTCCGACCTCTCTCTCCTCTTTCTCTCCCTTTCCTTACCCCTCTCCTCCCCCTCCATTCATAAACGCTCATCTCGTAGGGCTGCTGCTCATAGTGTTCTCAGCACACTTCCCCTCCCCTCCCTCTCCCTTGTCACCCCTCGCCGTGCCGACAAAGAGGCACATCGGCTGTGCCTGTGGCTGTTGTCGTTGCCCTTGCTCCCTTTTCTCCGCCTCTCGCCTTACGATAAACTGAACTCCTCCCCCGCCTCCCCCCCTCATGTACGCACGTATGCGCGTGTGCTCGCACCCCACCTCCTCTCTCTTCCACGCCTGCTTGTAAGTCTCTGTGGGTGGGCCACCGCGCCCTCCATCGTTGTTTCTCTTCTCACGTAATGCACGGGTGCCGGTCACGACAAACTTCGACTCCGCGATAGCCACTGCAAGTGGCTTGTATCAACTGACTCCAGTGCTTGTGAAAGGGCGGATCAGGCATCGGGCTCGTGGTGGAGAGGGTCGTGAGGGTGGTGAGGCAAGTGAGCGCTGCGGCGGCGTATCGAGCTGCATGAAGAAGTAATAGCGAGACATGTCACTTACACAGTCAGCGTAAAGAAAAATCAAGCACAAGAAAGCACGTGTCACCGACCCATGCATCAGGCGAAGCAGGTGGCCACAGGTTGGGTAGGGCGGGTGGCCCGCGTGACACCACCACACAGCCATGCACGTTCCCATGCATACACGCACGCGTGCACGCACTCCTGGAACTGACGAGTCGAAGGGAGACACCAAAGAGAATTCAAACGAGAAGAAGTGAGGAAGAGTGGCTTGAGTGGTGGCGCGCACGCGCAGGGAGCCAGGCCGAAGACAGGGAGAGGGCGAGAGAGAGAGAGGGGGGGGAATGCCATAAGCGGGAATAAGGCGGCGCAAAGCTGAGCCCGAAGTGCAGCACGGGAAGCACGACGAGTTGGGGGTGGTTGGTGGGGGTGCCAAGAGCCACAGATACAGGCAAAAGAGCGAAAAAAAAAGCGAAAGATAATAACACAAAAAAAGAGAGAAATCAGTAAGTTTTTCGGAGGGCGGGGTGGTGGTGGGGTGCGCAAGCCACTGAAGTCAGTGGCACGGCAATGTGGGAGGGGGGAGAAAAAAAGCGGAAAAGGGACTCGGGGGGGAGGGAGGGTGGAGGGCAGAGCGAGCCCCGCATCAGCGACAAGCAAAGCATGAAGGGCAGCCACGTAAAAGGAAGAACGAAGCCAAGCACGTCGACAGAAGCAACAAAAATGCAAGCCACAGGCACACACGCGCACAGACAGACGCGGCAGGGAGAGAGGGAGAGAGGGATAGCGCGTTAGTCAACATCAGAAAAAAAAAACAAGTGATACCTGAAAACAGCAAAGGAAAGCAAAAGCAAGGGACCTACGAGTTAAGTCAGCGCAAAGGAAAAAGGGAAGACGCGCCGCCCATGAGCATTGCGCATGACCTTCATTTGTCTGCCGCGTACGCATGTGTATGCATGTATACGCATGTGAGCGTGCACGGCTTGTGCAGGCTCACACTCTCACACCGTTGAGCACGCCCTCAGCTCTCCTTTCTCAGACAGGAGAGAGAGAGAGAGAGACGCGTGCTCGGCAGTGCATATCTACTGCTCACGCAGCAAGTGCAGAGCACCGGCGTAGTCAGGCCAGGAAAAGAAAAGCGGGGGAAGCCGTGAAAGCCTGCAATGGTAAGGTTTGACAACCACAGATGGCAGCTCGCGCCCCTCCGCGATTCGCTCATCTGCCCAAGTGACAAGAGCGCAAAGGAAAATGGAGCCCTCTGCACCAGCACATGTGCGAGTGCTGGCATATCCTTCTGTGCCCGGCATACCCATACAAAGATGTTGCCGCCCCATCATGCACACACACATACAGAAACAAAGACAGCACCAGCGAACGTCTGCGCCACAACAGAAGAAAGGAGACAAGGGCAAACACAGAGACAGCGACAGAGACGAGGAGGGGGGATGGCGTACGTCGCCAAGGTTCCCCTGTGATGTCCTTTTCTCTTTATCGAAAGTTTGAGAAAAAGAGTGTGTGGAAGGGAAGGGAAGGGAGGGGAGTGGATACGAGGGGGAGGGGAGTGGTGGCTGGCACAGGCACACAGGGCAAAAGATTCACCCGCACATTGTTCTCCTGCTGCATGTCTCTCTTCTTGTGTGTGTGCGTGCGTGCGTGTGTTGTTCGTCGAGGTGAACAAATCGGAAAACGGCACTTAAGCAAATCAACAAGTTAAAACAACAACACGCGGGGGAGGGGGGCGGACGGCTGTCTTGTGGAAGGGGGGAGAACAGGCAGGCAGGGGCACCTATAGACACGCACTCAATCATGTTCGTTGCAAAAAAAAAAAACAAGAAAAACGAAAACATCTTTGGCTCGTTCAGCCCTTTTCCTGCGCTGTCCTGCTGTGTCGACCCAGCGCAAATTCGAGTCTGGCGCTCCACGTTGTTCTCGCTCCCTTCGACGCCGTCACACCCACACCCGCACACGCACATGGATACAGCTCTCTATCTCTTCTCCTTTACAAGCGCCATCGGCCGCCCTCCACTCCCCCCACTTCAGGGCCCCTCCCCGCTCCACACACACGCCGTCGCTTTCGCCCATCGTCCGAGTAGTGTCTACCTGAAAACGCACCACAAACACGTCAGAGGTGGGGTATGTTGAGAGGTGCGCAGACGCGGTCTCTTTCTCCGTCGTCTTACTGGATCTTGGTGCGCAGCACATAGTTGAGGATTCCACCGTTTTCGACGTACTTCACCTCCACCTCAGTATCAATGCGCAGCGTCGTCGTGAAGGTCTTGCCGTTGTCGCACTTCACGACGATGTCCTGGAGCGGGCGCAGCTCCCCGGAGAAGTTCATCGAGAAGTGCTCCTTGCCGGTCAGGCCAAGAGAGGTGGCATTTTCGCCGTCCTTGAACTGCAGCGGAATGACGCCCATGCCGACCAGGTTCGATCGGTGAATGCGCTCGAAGCTCTCCGCGATGACGGCCTTCACACCCTGCAGGAACGGCCCCTTGGCAGCCCAATCGCGCGACGAGCCGCTGCCGTACTCCTTACCAGCCAGAATGATCGTCGGCACGCCGGCTGCCTTGTAACTCATGGCCGCGTCGAAGATGAACATCTTTTCGCCGGTCGGGTGGTACAACGTGTACGGGCCCGTCTGACCATCGCCGACGAGGCGGTTGGCGAGACGCGTGTTGGCGAAGGTGCCACGCACCATCACCTCGTCGTTTCCGCGGCGCGAGCCGTACGTGTTGAAGTCCTTCCGCTCCACCCCACGCTCCATGAGAAACTTCGCCGCCGGCGAGTCCTTGGCTATGTTGCCGGCCGGCGAGATGTGGTCCGTCGTGATGGAGTCGCCGAAGATGGCAAGGCAGGCGGCGTTCTCGATGCTCTTCGCACCGGGTGGGTCGAGGGTCATGTCGTCAAAGTACGGCGGGCTGTGAATGTATAACGACTTCGGGTCCCACTTGTAGAACTCGCCATTCTCCACCTGAAGCTCGTTCCATTGCTTGTTCATGGTCGTGATGTTGGAGTACACCTCCTTGAACAGGTCCGGCGTCACGTACTTGTTCACCACCGCCACAATTTCCTCGTTGCTTGGCCAAATGTCGCGCAGGTACACGCCGTTCGCGATCGGCTCCTTGGCGAAGTCAATATTCGCGCGTCCGGCGAGCGCGAAGGCAACGACGAGCGGCGGCGATGCCAAGTAGTTGGCAGCCGTTAGCGGGTGAATGCGGGACTCAAAGTTGCGGTTGCCGGAGAGCACCGCTGCGGCAACAAAATTGTTGTCCGTGATGCACTTGGACACCTCCGGCGCGATATCGCCTGAGTTGCCGATGCACGTCATGCAGCCGTAGCCTGTCGTGTTGAAGCCGAGGGCCTCGAGGCTCTTCTGCAGGCCGGCGTTCTCGAGGTACTTGGTCACCACGTGCGAGCCCGGCGAGAGAGATGTCTTGATGCCCGGCGGCACCCTCAAGCCCTTTTCCAGGGCCTTCCGTGCCAACAAACCCGCCGCGACGAGCACGGTGGGGTTCGAGGTGTTCGTGCAGGAGGTGATAGCCGCGATCACGACGCTGCCGTGCTCCATCGTCGCCTCCTGGCCGTTGACGGTGTACTTGACCTTCTTCTTGTGCTCCCCTTCCGGGATGCCAAAGCCCTTGAAGCCAGACTTGGCCGACATGCAAGCCTTGAAGTCCTTCGACACATCCGTCAGAGGCACGTTGTCTTGAGGGCGCTTCGGGCCGGCGACGCACGGCACCACTGTGGAGAGGTCAAGCTCCAGGTGCTGCGAGTAGTCGATCTGCTCGTTGCCGGTGCGGAAGAGCCCGACAGCCTTGACGTAGCTCTCAATGCGGGCCACGTGCTCGGCAGAGCGGTTCGTGTTCTTGAGGTATTCGATCGTCTCGTTGTCGATGGGGAAGTAGCCAGTAGTGGCGCCGTACTCTGGAGCCATGTTGGCCAGCGTAGCACGGTCAGCGACTGAGAGCGCGTCGACACCAGGGCCGTAGAACTCGACAAACTTGCCTACCACACCGAGCTTGCGGAGGTTCTTCACGACAGTAAGAACGAGATCGGTTGCCGTGCACCCCTCCTGCAGCTTGCCAGTGAACTTATAGCCAACGACCTGCGGCAGAACCATGGAGAGGGACTGGCCGAGCATGCCGGCTTCGGCTTCGATGCCACCAACACCCCAGCCCACGACGCCCAGACCATTGACCATCGTCGTGTGCGAGTCGGTTCCGACAACGGAGTCCGGGTATAGCATCCCATCCGCGTTAAACACGACGTGAGCGAGGTACTCGAGGTTCACCTGGTGCACAATGCCGGAGCCGGGCGGGACAATCAGAAGGTTGTCGAACGCCCTCGAGCCCCATTTGAGGAACTCGAAGCGCTCGCGGTTGCGTTGCATCTCAATTCTCTGGTTTTGCGCCACCGCGTCCTGCACGCCAGCGCAGTCCACCTGCACGGAGTGATCCACTACGAGGTCGACGGGAATCTGCGGGTTGATGCGGTTCGGGTCACCGCCAAGGCGCTTCATCGCATCACGCATAGCCGCTAGGTCCACGACGCACGGCACGCCAGTGAAGTCCTGCAGCACCACGCGAGCTGGCTTGAACGGGATCTCGATTCCCTTCGTGCAGTTGTTCTTCCAGTCAAAGATGCTCTCTACTGTCTTCGAGGTCACATCGAACTCATCACAGTTGCGCACCGCGGACTCTAGCAGAACACGAATGGAGAAGGGGAGGTTGTTGTACTTTGCGCTGATCTCGTTGATCTTGTAGTACTTAGCGCTGCCGCCGTCGACCTGCAGAGACGCCAGGAACTTGGCATTGAAGGGGTTTGGACTAGCGCCCTTCTTGGCCAGCTGCAAGCCAGTGCGGAGCATCTTTCTTAGGCAAAGAGAGAACGAAGAGATGAGATAGCTCCTGTACGGATAATGCGATGGACTCCTAGCCGGGAACGACAGCTACAAGAGCAGCGACACAGTAAAGGGCAGAAACGGAAAAAATCGGTGTCCCAGGTATAGCCGAACCGCCTTCTTCCTTTGTTTTGTTTTTCGTTCGTTTTTTTCGCTGTGTGTGTGTGTGTGTGTGTGTGTGTGTGTGTGTGTCGTTGCCTGTATGTAGGTGCGTACTTTGACGTGGAGGAGGGGAGGGGAGGGGATGGGAGGGGGAGGGGTGTGTACGCGTCTGTGCGGAGGATCCACGACGACGCAGGCAGTGACGCGGGCTTGGTGCTGTTGTTGCCGTTTCGTTCTGTATCGACAAAACACGTAAAAGAGAAGTGAAGGCACCGGGAAAGCAACGCGTCGAGCGAAGGAGAAAATGAAAAGAAAAATGGTTGAGAGTAAGAGTAAGGGAGAGAAGCAGAAACGTGCGCTGGCAATGGTGAGGCGTGTTGTTGTCCCGGCGCCAGTTCTGTGCGTCTGTGCGGATGTGGCTCTCTGTATATCTCTGTCTCTGTGTGTGGAGGAGGAGGGGGATTGATTGTCGGTGCGAGAGAGAAAGAGAGACACACAGCGGGCAGGGTGCGTTTCGACTTCAACGTTTTATCTTCCTTAAATGCAGTGAGAAACAGAGAGGTGGGAGTGGTGGGTGGGCGTGAACAACACTGGCAACCTACGGTCACACGTGTGGATGGGCGGGGGTATGAGGGAGCGCGATTGTGTGTTGGTGTGCGTACTCAGCACCATCGAAACACACCGGGCATGCGTTCACAGAGAGAGAGAGAGAGGATCACACGACAAGGCAGAAAGAGGAAGAAGGAGAGTAGCCGGTGTGTGGAGAAGGAAACGAACTACGAGAATCGAGTCAAGAAGCAACAGAGCCGAGTGCCCTTGTCGCCAAAAGCAGGTGTGGTGCGACGGTATGCAGAACATGACAGTCACGGTCCGTTGGAGCGTCGACCTGCGATCATACTATCTGTGAGGTGCGGTCACTCGTCGCTCCAGGGACTTGAAACCGGGAAGGCAGATATCCGGTGGCGCGCATCAAGTTTCTCTGTCTTCAGTGTCAAGCCTACTTTCTGCAGCACCGACTTAATCAGTGGCCATCTACTAAAGGAGAAGGCCCGCATGCTCACGCCACGGCAGCCGCCTGCACCTAGTTGCCGTGGCTATCGTTTGGTTGCTCCTGTATGGGGGAGGCTCCCTCTTCTTTGCTTCTTCGTCTATTCTACGCGGATGCGTCCGAGTCAATGAGGGGGAGGGGAAAGGGGCTGATGGCTCGCATGGGACCTCGACAGTAAGCAGCTGGCCACGTGTCTTTCTTTCTTACGCTCGAATACGCGCTGGTCCGCCGCTCCGCTTTTTTTTTGCTTCTGCCTCTGCACACCGCCGCCTTCCTGCAACTGCACTACACTGCACTAACCGTTCAGCTCGGCTTCTCCTCCATTCCTGAGCACACGCACATCCACGCTCACGCGCATGCAGGTAAGCGCGCGCCTTCGTCATGGTGGCCGGTAGAGCAAGTAAGGCAACGAAAAAAAAAAAACAGAGAGCGCTGCGGCCGCGGTAGTGTCGAAGGGCGGAGGGAGAGTGGGAGCAGCAAGCTACGAAAGATATAAACAAAACACAGAGGTACATCACACGTAATGGTGCAGTGTAGAGAAACGCTGGAGGAGGCAGAAAGAAGTGACGACACCCTTCCTCCCCGGAGCACTCAACGCTAAGTGACAGCTCCCTCACCGAGCTGCGCTCCGCGGCTTTCCCTCACGCAGCTGGTGGTGCAGCGACTCCAGCTGACTGCCGTACAGCTTCACCATCTCCGTGCTCCGCCGCCGCTCCGCTGCGAGCTCCCGCTCTGCCTTCTGGAGCGCCGCTTCGTACCGCAGTCGCACACGGGTGGCCTCCTCGCCGTAGCTCTCCACCTGCGCAAGCAGAGCAGCCTCCTTGTGCTGATGCTCTCTCAGCGCCTTGCGCAGGCGCGACACCTCTTCGGGCGGCGACGTGGTGGCTGGCGCAACGGGGACGGCAAGGCTGGCAACGATACCAGTCGACGCGGCTTGGGCAGCACCGCAGAGACGTATGTTCTCCTCTCGAAGACGGGCCGCCTGGCGCCGGGTGTAGCGCAGCTCCTCTTGCAACTGCTCGACCGTGCGCACCAGCTCCTCCACTTGGTCCAGAGCCTCGCGTCGCTGCTGCGTCTGCCGCGACATCTCGTCCTCCCAGTGTCGCTCCGCCGTGCGCAGTCGATCACGCCAATATCCCTCAATCGACTGCAGCTGCCGAGTCATCTCCGCCTGACTCACTGCGGCTGCACTTGCCATGAGCGGACCCGATGTGGTGGCAATCGAGTTCCCCCTCGCTTCCGTTGCCGCGTCACCGCTCGACGTCCGCAGTGGGCAAGTAGTTGCACTCAGAACTCCCATCGCCGGCGCCCGTGCAACAGCCTCCAACTTGGCGGTCAGTTCCCGGTTCTCCTCTCGCAGGGTATCCAACGCGGCCTGGAACTGCGCTCGACGCTTTCGCTCGTCGGCCTTGTACCTCTGTACCAACTCCGCCGCCCGTGCCTCCGCTGCCGCCACGGCCTGCTGCTCCGTGATACGCACCTGCTGATCGGCGGTCTCCAACCTCGCGTGCAGCGCCGCCACCTCACGCTCGTGCGTGTCCATCTCCTGTCGCTCCACGACAGCCCCCCAGTACGGATCTAGGTGCACCGGATGCGGGCGTGATAGCGACGGGGAAGACGATGCCGCGGCTGCTACGGAAGCCGCCTCTTCTCCAGCAACGCCTTCCCGCGACGGAATTGGTTGAGCTCCAGCAACGTCCGGAAGAACGTCCACGTGTACCACCATCAATGGGCCGAGCCCTGCAAAAAGCGGCCCGTCGAGGTAATCAGTGCTGCCCGGCGGCGAAGAGGTATGGCCACCCTCCTTCATGTGCAGCATCTTGACAGAGCGGTGCGGCGGTGGTGGGGAGCCTGGAACAGCACACGAGCTGGAGGCTGAAGACGACGACGACGGCGGAGAGGATACAGAGGATCTCGGAGACGCGGTGCGCGACGGTGGCGAGCGTGCAGTGCGCCCCCTCGGAGAGCATGACGTCGGCGCCTTCTTTTCTCGCTTTTTGTGGTGCGAGCTCGTGGTGGGGAGGCGAGTATGTGCGGCATCGCCGCTGTGGTTGGTGGAGCGCGGCCGCGACGACGGCCGCGACGCTGCTTCCATCTTGGCGTTGACGACGAATGACCTGGCACCTGAAGGTGCGTTGTCGTCGGCCTCCTCCTTGCGACCGTCTGCCAAAGACGTCTGCGACCGGGTGTAGCTTGCTTCGTCGGGAGGTAGGGCGGTGACGAGCGGTGCGCGATACGCGCTCACTGGGCCCCCGCTCTTGCTGCTCCCAACCGCCGCTGCAGAAGGCGAGAAGAGGCGGAGGCGGTTGTCCAGCACACGTGGCGATGAGGTCTGAACGATACCCATGTCTTCCAAGGTGTCGTCCTCTAGTGTCCATCGCCGCTGCAGCACCACTCGTTGCGAATGGCTTGGGTTGCTGCCAAGGCTGTCACTGCGAATGTCTGTGCTCCCGCAACCTTCATCCATGCGACTCCGGTAAGCGTCGGCATCATCTTGATCCTCTGTAAACACCCACACCGCAGGTGAGTGAGACCGCGCCGTCAAGGAAGACGCAGAGGTTGCAGTCGCCAATGCGGCCGAGGCTGGTGGCCTGCTCGTCGCTGGCGCGTTTACACTTCGACGTTTCAGCGACGAGTCACACGACTCTTCGGCGTAGCTGGACGAGGAGAGCCTAAAGGCTTTCCCTGCTTTCATGGCCAACCTTCCACCATCGTCGCCATGTTCACCGTCTTCTTCATCGAAACTATAATCGCTCTCCGCCTGAAGCGCCGCAGAGGCTTTCGGAACGTGGGCGCGGTGTGTAACAACGGCATCGCGCCAGCGAGGCCCCGCACGTCGACCCTCCGACATGTGCGCTCGTGACTACCGATGATCTCTCAAAAAGGAAAAGTGAAGAGAAGAGGGAGAGTGCACGCGACACCCTCAGGTAGGCCTCTTCAGCAAAGCACGGCAGAGGAGGGGGGACGAAGCGAAAGCATCGATGCATTCCATCACATGCTCCCAGACGCTTCCTGGCGGCCGCGTGTCCGATTTCCCTGGAAGAGTACAACGATCTTGCTATCCCACCCCACCCACCCACCCCACTCAAAACCTCAATACCGCTCACTCTAGCAAGGCTGTGAATGAGAATTCGGTTGTTTCCAAGGCATCATCGTCATCTAGCACGACGCACGAATTGATGAACTTGTGTGCCCCCCCCCCCTTTCCTTCGCCGTCGCCCAAGAAAGTGGGGATCCCTGCCGTGGTGAATGAGTTGGGGGAAGGGGGCGGTGGGAGCAGACGCGTACGAGAAATGAGTTCCCCGAGATCTGAAAACAAGAACGAAATCGGGCAAAGAGAAGGCAAATGGTGAGTGAGACATGTTGTGGGAAGGACAGAGAGTCCGTTGACTCCGTCGTCGTCATCACATCGTTTTTTCGGTCTTCCCTCCCCCCTCATCTCTTTCGTTCCTGTCAAAAACTTCCAGACAAGAGCAACAGCGAAAAAATAAAAAGAGCAGCAGAGCATCTACGCCCATTCGTACACACCCCCATGTGTGCGTAAGGCAGAGAAGGACGACCACGTTTTGGCCGCCCTACAGAAAAAGAGCTTCGGCCGCCGATGGATGCGGTCGAAGCTCGATGCGCGTCGATTTGTGGGTGGGTGTCGCGGAGGAAGGGGAGGGAAGCGGGCGCAGGGGGGAGAAGATCTCGCCTCCTCCCTATGTGCCGGTGGGTATGCTTCTTCTCTCCTACTTCAAAGTGCGCCTCGCCTGTCTCCTCCCAAAGGCAGGAGACAGGCGACTACACACAAATGGCGTAGGGAGGCGGCGGACGGAGCGCTCTAGCGCTGTGGGCAAGGGCGCACGTGTGCGCTTGTGCGTCACAAGGGAAACGGCCCGGTGCCGCAGAAGCGCCTCGCTGTTCCTCACCAAAGCCAGATTCACACACACATACACGCATACATGTACATACGCACACATTTTTTTTTCATTGTTGCTGTTGTTAGTGAGGTAGACAGCAACGAGCGAGAAAGATGGGAAGAAGAAAAAAGAGGGAGCCGAAGAACATGAGACATGCGTGGAAGATAGCAGGAGGAGGGAGGCGAGGAGAGGATAGTGGCATGGCGCTGGCGAGCGCGCTACGAACCCCTCCCTCTGTGCGCATGTACCTATCGACACATGAACAGCCCGGTTCGCAGCCCTGTCTATGAACGGAAGAAGCGCTGTCCGCACCCCTCTCGCGCACGCTCGCAGGCATGCGTGCAGACGTACTTTGCACGCCCGTCTTCCCCCCACCCACCCACTCACCCTCCCTGTAGAAAGGAGGCACATAGATGTCTTCTGTGCGTACGCTGTGGAGTAGAGGGAGTTGCTTGACCTCCCCCTCGCATCCTCCCTCCCTAAGGAGTGGTGCTGCTGCTACTCTTTAAACACACCCACCCCGTGCCACCCTTGCACTGCTGTCTTGTCTGCTTGTCTGTTGAATAGAATGGCGGATGTCGTCGGTTTCCATGCTCAACGCCCAGGAGACGCTCGTCCGAGCATTGCGTGTGTGTATGTGTATGTGCTTTCTCTATCCCTCCCTTCTCACACATGTCGCAACGAGGACCACGGAGGCAGTGCAGGTAACTTGTTTGCTGTTGCATAAGAGAGAGAGGTCACGAGGATGTAAACGAGCATAGAAAGAGAGAAGCAGGTCTCACTGGAAAGCCCTCCCTCCCCCGAGTGGTCTGAGAGGACACCGCGGGGGACGGGCAGGTTTGCGGCTCGCTCGACTGGTAGGCAAACAAAATACAAGTAGCGAGGGACAACCATCTAGAACGAAAAAAAATAATTGCTGGCCTGTCATGCCTCCTGCTTCTCCCTCTCTCCCTTGATGCTGCCGCAGGGCAATGCCCACACCCTTCAGTCAAACCGCTATCTGCCATGTCGCCCCTCGCTCCCGCGCGCTCTGCTGCATATTCACTCATACCATCATGTCCTTCGATTCGCTTCGCCCTCCTCCCCCCTCCTCCTCCTCCACTGACGGTGTCCAAATGGGTGCATCCAAGCCTAGCCTGCGCCCATCGACGAGCACACACACACACACACACCGAGAAGGAAAAGACAAAGCAGTCCAGCACCCGAAGCAACATGAGGAAAACAATACACAAGCACGCATATGCATATGCATGTACATGTAGATATGTGTAGATATATATATACTAGTGCGAGCGGTATAAAGATCAGCGACAGCGAAGAGGCCGGAAAAAAGAAAATGAGTAAGACTATGATGAGTAGAAGGGAGTCTCAGATCAGAAACAAACAATGGAGCACGCGCGACATCACCAGCAACACCACAAAGCACGAGTCCGCCTTGTCCCTCTCTCACCCCCCTACCACCTCTCCCTCCCTCTCTGTGCCGCCCTTGCTGTCTCGCTCTGCTTGCTTTCCTGGCTCGGCAAACGCTCCAGCAAGGGCAACCGAAGAGGAGGAGAATAGGCCGAAGAGACAGAGCACGCGCGCACATACGCACTTCAGAGCACAGGCCAGCCGTTGTTGTCGTTGCTGTTGTTGTTGGAGAACGACACGGATGGTGAAGGCGCGACGTCGTCACATCGGGATGGTGCAATGAAGAAGCAAAGTGCACGTGTGTGTGTGTGTGTGGGGGGGGGGGGGGGATGTGTGGTTATGTGTGGTTATGTATGTAGCAGCGACCCATGTGGGGCGTGTGTGTAAAGGGGACGCTTCTGGGCATCGGAAAGAGAGGAAGAGATAGCCCCTCGCGTATCGCATCGCCTTTCATGGTGCTAGGGGACTCCCACCTACCCATCCTCAGTCGCTGCGTTATTCTTCTCCTTCGTTAGTGTGGTGATAGACGTGCGTTGTCTCGTCCGCCTTCTCTCTGTCCCCCTCGGCCCACAAGAGAAGCGCGGAGGGCGAAAAAGGAGTGGAGCGAAAGACCAACGCGAACTAAAAGTCATCCTCGTCTTCCTCCATGTCGTACTTGTCATCTGCGTTGCTGTCGTCGTCGCCATCGTCAAAGGAGGAATACTCCTCGTTGTCGATGCCGCCTCGGGTGGCGGTGTGGGCTGCTGCACCAAGAGCGGGGGTGGGGGCCAGTGGGGGTGCTGTGGACAGCCCGCCGATGCGCTGTATTGCCGATTGCGCGGCCACACGCTTCTTTGCCTGAGCATCCTCCTCAGACATGGAGGACGACGTCGTCGAAGCCGACGACGATTGCGGCGCCGAAGAGCCGGCTTGATCGTTCTCCGACGCCATCTCCTCATCCTCCTCGTCACTGCTCTCCGCGTGGGCGTTGGCGGACGTAGCAGTTGCAGCTCCTACTACCGCCGCTGCTGCAACGGCCGGAACCGGCATTGGACCTGCCTGCGCCCACACCTGCGCCCCCGTCCGGATGTCGTAGCTCTTGTTCTTTCCGGACTCTGAGCTGGCGGCCGGCATTAGTCGCAGGGCTAGCAGCGCCTCGATCTCAGGCGGGCACTCCGGGGCGCCGTAGCTGGCGTAGCGATCCTCCATCGAGAGGTGGTGATCAGGGAAGTGCACTTCAAAGTGCGGCGTCGGCAGCTGCGGCTCCGTCGGTGTGAAGTCATACACATGGACAAACCTGTTCGCCTTGGGGTCCAGCCGAGCCTCGGCAAACAGTCGCTGCAGCCCTGGTAGGCGCAAGTGAAATGGATAGAAGGAGATGTGGTGGCTCATCTCCACGACGGGGTCAGTCGAGGCGAAGATGTGCAAGTTGATGTGCTCGCAATCGCGGGTGCGGAGCTGCTTGCACGCCACATGGATCGTCATGTTCTTGCATCCGCGCAGGAACACGCTCCCCTCGCACGCGGCAATCACCAGCTCGCCGCCCTCGCAGTCATCAACGGTCATGCTATCCAGCTCATCTAGTATCACCGTATGGCAATCCGTCAGGTACTCGATCTGCACCTGCTGTCCGGAGACTTGATTGTGGCGCACGAAGTGACGCTTCTTCCACTTGGAGATGAAGTACGTCGTGTTCTCACCGCCAGGCTGGTGGTGGTCGGAGGCGGAGGAGGCAGCATCGTCGACGTCCTCCTCGGCCTTAGTGCCCTCCTCCCCAGCAGCATCAGCAGGTGCCTCAGTCGCAGGGATAGGCTGTACCAACCCAGCTGCCCCGCCATGCACCAGTGCCGACAGGCAAGGGCCCGGTCGATTATTGGCTGCGATGTGCAGCTGTTGCTGCAGCTCTGCGCTGGTGCGCAAAGGCACCTCTTGCAATCCAGCCTCCAGCTGGAGCACTCGTGCCGTGTACTGCAGGCCGAGGTACTGCAGGTACTCTTGCACAATGCTCAGCTCTGTGACACCGTTCCGCTTGGCATCCGCGAGCGCGACAGTGGGGTGAAACACCAACGGCTTATGGGCGCCTGAGTCGTCGCTGTCAGAGGCGCTGACCGTTCGCAGCGCCGCCTCCATGATCATGGCACGCATCTTTCCGTATTGCCCGGATGCCTCGAGCTTCTCGCGTATGACGCGCTCCGTCTCGATCAGAGTGCCAGACGCCATCTCTAACAACGATTTTGCGCGCGTACTGTTGTAAGTATGAGGGCGCTTTCCGCTTGTTCTCTATGTATAATGCTGTGATGCGGAGATGCTACTTTCATGCGTGTGGAAGGGTTCGACATTGTGGTGCATGCCAGTGTACGAACGCATAGACACGTCGCGTGTGCGGATGTGCAGAGCAAGTCAAGACACACACACACATAAAAAGGAAAAAGATGAAAGAGCCGAGAAGTCAAGTGGTTATGAAAGTGTTGAAGACGTAGATGAGCACGTCAGGCAGATAAAGCAGAGGAAATACAGTACGCGAAGAGAAACAGGGCAGCAGGAGACGATATGTTGGTGAAAGTGAGGGGGCAGTCCACAGCCCAGAGACAAAGTCAGGCACATGTCCATGAAGAAGAGGAGCCGGCACGTCTTCAACCCAGTGTGTACCTGTGCGCCTAATAGCGTTTTTTTTTCTGTTCTTCACTGTAGCCATTTTACGAGAAAACAAGAGTGGTACTCCACTCTACCCGGCCTGTCACAGGATCCCATCTCGTGGCGCGAAGCAGACCTAGACACACATTACAGCAATACGCCGGCCCAGCCAGCTGAGATCACGGCCCCTGCCTCACACTCTACCCGTCTGCCCCGCAGGTCGCCGCACGGCCCCCCCCCTGCCAGCCGCCACCTGGTGCACCCCTCCAAGTCACTCGGGCCCCCCACCCATGGGCAGTGAGGACCAGCTGGGATACACTCGAGTGAAGCTGACACTCTGCCCATCAGGGGGATGATACGCGTTCGTTGTCACCGGCCGCTCCGACGCAGCGCCATCCAGGGGACCTGGCCACCCACATCGGTAGCGGCAAATCGCCCTCACCTTTGTACGTCGTAAGCACCTGGCCCTGACACCACCAGAAGTGGTTCGGCGCTAGCAGGGAGAGGACGGCAGCCTGGCTTCCTCGCAGAGTGGATGATGGGCCCGCAGATGCTACGCTGAGGTGTTACCCATCTCATCAGGCCTAAGTGCGGAGCAGAAAAAAAAGCGGCCGGCGATCGCTGAAGAAACCTGTAAAAGATGTGCGTCACGCGTCCCTCTCAGGGCAGCACCACTACTCCACCCTATTTCGATTCTGTAAGCAATCGTTTTCAGCGCACACAAGTAAACGAGCCCGCACCCCTCCCCCTTCTCTTCCCACTGACAACCAGATTCGACGCAACAACATTGAACGTCGTATCGGTGTATCTGATGCCCCATCAGGGTCGCGTTGTCTGTTTTTTTTTTCTGCGTTCCAGGAGTAAAACCCTCCATCGCGAAGCAAACAAAGAGGAGGGAGGAAGGAGAGAAGAAAGCCGCAGTTTCGCTTGTTTAACAAAAAAACGTGAAACAGACGAAAAAGAGCTGCCGATCATCGTCGTAATCCAGCGAGCATTTCTTCTCCTTTTGTTCTTACACGAGAATGCACCCCACTCACGCACGCCTCGATATCGCTTCGCATCAGCATACTCGATGCACACACAAGAGCGAGCCAGTGAGAGAATGAGAGAGAAAACGGTAGTTCTCCATCAGGCTCAGAATACACGCGCATCTATATGGCATGTTCATGCATACAAACTAGCACAAAAATCAACGAAAGAAAAAGCGATGGGTAGAGGAAAACAGCAATGATGGAGCGTGCCCATTTTTAATGGTCTCTCTCTCGATCAGTCGTTGCATGCGCACATAACGGTAACCCTCCACTTCCCCACCACCACACCACACACACCTTTCAAAGCCTTGCTGACCTCTCTCTGAAGTACGCATCATATCGTTGTCCTTCATCGTTGTCGGCGTTGACGCGGAGGTGTACGCGGGCACGCCTCTGTGCTAAGGGGGAGGGGGAGAATGTCACAATGGTTTTTTTTCTTTCTGTTCTCCGAGTGTTCTCAGGCCTTTCAGGCACGTCACCGGTATCACTCGCGCCTCCTCCATGCCTCTGCTTCGTCCTTGTCTTCTTTCTCTTCCGCTTGCTGTATGTTTGTTTTCTTCATGAACCGTATGCATATTGAACAACAACTTGCAGCAATCCTCTTATGTAACTGCGGTGTTCGTTGCGTGCCTGCGTGCGTGCGTGTGTGTGTGTGTGTGTGAAAGGGGTCGCTGCTACTGTTACACACAAGTTGTAGAATACGCACGCGCCCCCCTCCCCGCCGTCGATGACGACGATGGCTCAGCAGCGACTCCAGAACAACAGTAAAAAGAAGATAAACCGAAAAGGAAAAGAGCGAGCAAAGAATGGAGAGGCGAGGCGGGAAAGGCATTCATCCCGAACAACGATAGAGAAAAGGGGATGAAAAAGGGGGAAAGCACAGCGATGTTGCAAGAAAGGAACACCGAACGGCGTGCGTCGCCGGCTTTGGCTTTCGCTTCGCCACACACCCCAACGTGTCGGTGTTTGAGAAACGCGAGCCAGAAGGGGAAAGGAGTTGGTGGCGGTGGAGGGGGGCCGCACAGGGTTCGACAGCAAGAGGGGTTGCAAGCCAAACCAGCATCCTCCAGTTCCTCTCTCCCCTCTCCCTCTCCCTCTTCCCATTCTGCGCAATCCCTGAGCACAAAGACATGCTCGCACCGTCTCCCCGAGGTCGACGTGTTCACATGCGTACGACGCCGACCTGGAAAGTCGCACCGACGAAAAAGATGCCGCGCAAAGCAGAAAAAAAGAGGACGGCGAGGACGAGAAGAGACAAATACATACTAGCATGGAGGAAAAAGGAAGACGGAAACTCACACAGGCGTACGAGTGCATGCACGTATGTTGACAGTTACCGAAACGAACGGACACGCACAAGCACGTACGGGGGAGGGAGTTGACAGAAGAGGGGGTGGCTGTGACCATAGTAGTGGTTGCAGTTGCAGTAAGAAAGAAACAGCGGGAGGGTGTTGGAGAAGCAAGCCGAGTCAACCATCCAGAGATGCAGAACCTCACCTCCTCCTTCCCCCTCCCCTCTCCACCCCAAAAAAAGCGTAAAAAACGCCGAGAGAATACCACACAAACGCGCGCCCCCTCCCCCACATATGCATATTAGGAGAGAAAATAATGAGACAGAAAAGCAAAAAAAAAAAAATAAAAGAAAAAGGCAGTGCAGACGCAGCAGCGCGATAGAGCAACAGAGAGACGTAAATAAAGGATCAGCCACACACACACACACACACACACACATGCCCTAGGAGAAACCATGTGCAAGCACCTGAAAAGGCAAAGAAGCACACAAAGCACAGAGAGCAAAGGTGAAAGAAAGGAGTAAGCCCTTGCTTGGTTAGTTTTCCTCGTTTGCCTGCTTGCACGACGGCTCCTCGAAGTCCAGAGGAGCACACCATCACGGCAACGACAACCACAACAAGGCAGCTGGGAGAGGGAGACATCAGAAAGACGCAATGTGGAGGCAGGGGGGTGGGTGTTGTCACTGCGTCGCGCTGGAGAAGAGCAGAGCACCAACAGCGAAAGAGGTGACCTCATGAGCAACGGTAAACAAGAGGAGACCGTACAGCTTTCTCATAAGTCCGCGCTGGTCTCCAGTACATTAACAGTCACCTGAGTCCCATCAAAGGAAGCTCTACTCGCGCGCGCGCACATACATAAGCTTTCTGCCTCTTCGTTGCACCCACCCCCCTTCCTCAGCCCACCCCTCTTTTCGTCCCTCACTACTGCTGTTCCTTGAACTTCGTTGCAGGAAAAGCTGCGACGCTGCGTCTGTAGTGTCGCCGCTGCTGCCCCATTCCTTCCGTCACCCTCGTCTCCTCTGGCAAGTCTACAGCTCTTGGCGCATCGACGCAAAGGACACGGTGTTGGCAACTTGCACTCGCTTTCCCCTGACTTTGCCCGCAGCGAGACTCTGCAGGCGCTTCCGCACCGTCGTACGTGGACGCGGCGGCGCTCGCAAGCGGCGACGTCTCCTTCTCTGTCAACGCCGCGGGTGACTGCTCGTCTAGCAGAAGGCGCAGCGCCGTGCGAACGCGGCGGTCCAACAGCTTCGGTTCCTCCTCGTACTGGTAACAGAGAAAGCCGACGGAGAGCAGATATACGGTGCACACGAACCAGTGGCGCGGGTAGGGCAGACGACCACGCAGGTTCTGCGTAAGCAGAAAAGAGCGAAGCGCGTGCATGGAGCAGTACAGGGCGAGATCCATGCGACGTCCCTTCGGCTCGAGCAGCGTTGCCAGCCCAGCTATGGAACTCAGCGCCGTCACCGTCTTCGTGCCTCCGCCCCGGTGTTGCACACCAAAGCAGGCGGAGCGCAGAATGATTGCAGTGTACAAGGCGAGAAACAGGGCGCTAATCAGCATCGAGCGCACGTTTTGCATGATCGTGGAAACTGGGTTCGTCATGAGACGCCTGCGTTGGAACGCCAGCATCGACACAAATCGAAGCGGGCCGTAAAGCGGCACGCCCATGGTAAGGATGTTCTTAAAGATGAAGATCATCGCCCACACGTTGCACGAGTAATCGCCGTGTGCCACCTTGCAAAGGGTGTTGGCGCCGCTTTGGCCGAAGTTCTCGATCAGGGGAAGCTTCCTCGACCAGCAGTAGTCTACAAGATCGGGGAGAAGACGCTGGCGGCAGAACCCAGAATGGCCGCGGATGAGCTTCTCTGGAAAGGTAGAGGCGCGGTTCAGGAAGCCTTGGTACGACTTCGGCAACGTGTTGGGGTTGAAGAGACAGCCGTAGGCGATTTGAGACGAGCTCAGACACATGAGCACCACGTCGTAGTGGTGGAACTCCTGAAGGATCTTTGGCATGCGTGGCAGAAGGTAGCGCAGCGAGAAGGTGTGGGCGCTGCGGACGAACAGGTACAGGCACAGCTCCGTGCGCGTCTCCTTGTTCATGACAAACGCAGGCGTGGCGCTAGTGCAGCCCGCCAGCAGCGACACAAACTTCTCCGAGACTCCGAATGGCGTGAGGATGCGAAGCAGTGTCTGCAGGCAGAAACGGAAGCTCGAGAAGCCGCCGAAGACGGCCGCCCATTTCAAAGGATCCAGCGAGAGGAATTCAGACGGTACGCGGACTAAGAACGCTCTGGAGACACCATGCTTCACTAAGGCTTTCACAACTCCCATGAGAACGCGTCCAATGGCGGCGTAGATGCTATTGCGAATGACAATCTTCAGCGTGTGATTCAATGAGAGATGCTTGCGATACTGGATCTCTCGCAGCTCGCCATCGCTGGGGCTGGTGGGTTCCTGCATTTTTCGTCCAGCAAGGCGTAGCTTGCGAAACTCGACTTCCTCTTCGGATCTCGCCAGTCTCTGCTTCTCAGCGCTGAATGAAGCAGATATGTTCTTTTTACTGCGCCAGGGAAACGCCAGGCACGCCTCTATGGTAGAAGGTGTGTACTATAAGCTCTATGTGCCGCTGCCTTTTAAAAGAAAAAAAAAGGCTGGCCGTGTAGTGATTTATGCGAGCTGCTTCGGAGACATTCAGTTGAGGGGTTGATCGGCAGAAAAGAGGGGAAGCAATCCGTGCCGTTAAAGGCGTTGGCCCGAAAGGGTGGGGGAGAAAGGCAAGATGACAAACAGTGCGAGAGGAGTGAGCACGACGAGAACGATTTGCTCTCTTTTCCAACGGCATCTGCAGCCAATGCGTTGCAGAGAGGAGCAAAGCTGTAATTTTTGCTTTTGCTGAGCCGCTAAGGCTACCTCAATAAGAAGTCCAGAATGAAAAGGATTGTCCTGACTACCTCTATGCCGACATTGCCTGGGGTGGCACCAGCTCAGCATGGCTGCGTTGCAGGCAGAACCAAAAAGGCGAGAGAAGAGCTACGTAGACATGAAAAAGAAGCACATGACGCATAGACCATGGCAAGGATGTACCACGAAAACAAAGAAAACCAAACAAGAATGATTGCACTAGAGGTCCGAAAAGAAAACCTCCTTCTCAAAGGCAACAGAATCTTTGTTCACACGGCGCACAAGTATCATCTCCCCATCTTTCTCGAAAAACTCCTTGGCAGCCCGCACATTTGGTTCGTCAAGGGTAATAAATTGTGCCTTACGCTCCGCCTCCCTGCGCCTCCGCTCGCGCCGCAGCGCTTTCTCCCGCTCCAGTCTCTCCAGCTTTGCCTTGAAGCGGGCTGCTTCTCTCTTCTGCTGCTCTTTTTTCCACTTTTCGATCCTCTCCGCCTTCTCTTTCTCCTCGGCGGAGTCGTCGACAGAGAATAGGGAAGCGCGAATGTTGGTCTGTCTGTCGTCTATTAGCTCGGTCTGCAGAACGAGTAATCTCTTTTTGTCGCTGTCAGACGCTTTCAAGGAAAATGCAAGAAAGGGAGAGCGGGATGTGGCTTTACTGACAGCGGGTAACTCGGGTGCCTCTTTTTTGATAGCGTGTCGTCCATTGTCGTCGACGACGTACCACTTGGCTCTCTCAGATGTTTCGTTCGAGCACGCGTACTGGAGCTTTACTCCCGAAAACATGACAGATGCTGGTGGTGTAGATACGTTGAGCATCCTCATGGCTGACCAGTGCCTGCCTGCATAGCCAGATGACACACTAGTGTAGTACGATCCATTGAAGGACGACACTACAGAGAGCACGCGGCCACCTTCATAAATCATGTAATGCTGCTGAGCCTCTTGCAGGTTAGGGATGACTGAAATCGCATTGTAGACAAAGCCATCCTCAGAGCGGAACACAACAACTTTCTTGTCTTCCGCCTCATTAATAGTCGTCGACAGAAAGATGTACGCATCGTCTTCCTCCATGTAAATCGCATTTCCGTTAAAATAAACCTGATTCAACACTCCAGTAAGCTTGTCGCCTTTGAAAACAAAGCGTCTTTCGCTGTTTTCTTTGTAAATGGTAGCATTTTGAACCTTGAACGAGAAAGCAGCATATTCCGCGTCTCCATCCTCCGGCTGCTGCACCTGTTCATGGGGACAGAAGAGCTGATGATCGACCACTATTCCCCTCAAGCACATGTCATCAACGTTCTTTATTACTTCAAATGTCGAACCACTGTCAAAGGTGCAGTGCGTAGACGCAATCGTGTTTGCATTCTGATCATCTGCAGCAACAGTGTGGAAGCAGAGCGAGCTGTTAGAGAACTGAACAGCATGTTGTGATAGCTCTGCCTCTGCTCCCAGAAGTGTGCTTTGAGCCAGCTCTACAGACAATGCATCTGCACAAGCGCAAGCAGATGCGAGAAGAAATAGGACAGCAATAATATGGTGATGCATGGTGAGGCTGCCCAACGTAGCGTGCCTCTCCGCAGTTGAAAAAAGAAAAGGTAGAAAGGTAGCCCTTGAGAGGCCGGTAAATCACGGTGAGTTGCTAGACTGGGCAAAAAGGGAACAAAAAAAGAAAACGCATGGACAAGGAGGTGAGACGTTGTTTCTCGGCATTGGAAGTAGGTGCTTTGTGGCACAAATCATTGTGATATTATTACTATTAATCGCTCCTCGAGCTTTATCGCCGTGAGGCTCTGCTATCCAGTCTCACTGCTGCTCCCAATCTGTTTAGGTGCAATTCCGGCTGTGTAGCAGAGCAAACGCTACTGTGGGAACCACTAGAAATGAGGTGCTAAAAACTCCTTTTTGTTTGCAGACACAAGCCTTCTATAGCTGTGAAAGTAATGCGGGTTTGCCTTTTTTTGTTGTTGATTGCCCTTTCCCTCCTCAAACTCTTTCGCTTCCCTTCGTTCAGCAAACTCGTTCCGCAACGCTGACCTCATACCTGCGGATGCAAAGATCAATAATAAGTGAAAAGGCATGACTTTAAAAACAGAGCAAACAACCCTACAACTACCCCTACCACTACTTTTGCACGTTCGTCACTTTCAAGGAAACATAGGGGTACTCCTGCTGTAAAGCACCAGTATCAACAGTCACATCATTCGCCAACGGCGTCGTCAAATCGGGGTACACCTGCGCAATGCGCTTGCGGATTTCGGCCTCCTTATCCGCAGGCACCTGCAGCACCACAGCAATGAAGCGCGGCGGGAGTCCGAACTTCAGAAGCGCCTCGATAAACACCCTCACCGCCTTGAGGTGGATCCAGGCAACATAACAGGTGCAATACTGCTGCCACAGAAGCGTGTAAAGCGCCTTCTTCTCCTTTTCAGCCCTCTGCTGCAGGCTCCGCAACTCGGCGGAAGAAAGGTCGTCGGTGCCCTCCACTTCGCGGATAACATAACGCTTCTTGCGGCACGCCGTCTTTACATCATCCATGACTTTCCGGAACATAACAATGCTGTTGAGCACGTATTCCTTGTCTTCGGCCACAACACGGTTCGACTGCGGGCACACATACTCGTTCATCTTCCAGTAAGTCGCCATCCATTCCTTTTGAGCCGCCACAGGTACCGCTACGAAAACGGTGGCCAACAACTCCGTGTCGACAAAGCACTGATAGTCCCGATTATAGAGAGCGACTAGCTCCCGAATTGGGCGGATGGACAGGTTTCCCTCACCCTTCCGGTTCGCCGCTATGAGTTTGTTGCGAGTTTCATTGTACTCCGCCAGCATGACACGGACACGCTCATCAGCTGTAGCGTTGATTCGGGAAAATTTCTCTATTAGGTTCTGAATTGTCTCCTTGGGGTCGAACTGCGCAGTGCTCCACAGGAAGTTCTTGATGTAGCCAGCGGACGACATTTCCTGAGTTTGGTTGATTCGGAACGTCGTGACTACACTGCGCGGCTTTCCGGACGTTTCCTCCATCAGCCCAATCAGCTTCTGCAGAGTATTTTCCATCATTGGATCCAGTTTCGCTAACTCATCGCTTGCCTCCATGAGAGAGTCCAACGTTCCGATCTTGAGGCTGGGGATAAAAAAGTGGCGAAACGTCTGTCCCAGAGGTCCCATCTGACGCACAAGCGCTTCATATTGAGCAGACTGCAGGGAATCCTGCGACTGCTGCAAGTATGGCAGCGCAAGAATTACAAAACTCTCGGTCATCTCTCGAAGGGAGATTATTCTGCCTGTGTAGGCCTTGCGGTGTACGGACGAGAAGTGGATTTTGAGCGAGGAGATAACTGAATGTTTCAAAAACATTGAAGCATTGATAGAGCAGAAGGTCCCAACACTCCGACAGTCCCTTTACTAAAATCAGCATCTCTGTTTGCATTGCATCTTCAGTTCGCAGTGTCGCGATATGGTCGACGGTTTCACTTTTACTTGTATCGCAAGAAATGCAATTGAGGCTGCTGAAACCACATTGCACCCACCGAAGCCATTGTCCCTTGTCTGAGCATTTCGCAGTGTGAGTAGCCTAATCTCAGTAATTTGGAAACATGGAATAGCAAAACCCTCACTTTAGCAGCTCCTTGATACCACCTTCGCATCCGCGGTAACGACAAACGCAAGGTATTGCAACCTGCAAGGTCATTGAATTCATCACGCGAAGGCAGAGGAGAAAAATATATTACCGTCACTGTGGCCATTTTACGAGAAAACAAGAGTGAAACTCCACGCTACCCGGCCTGTCACAGGATCCCATCTCGTGGCGCGAAGCAGACCTAGACACACATTACAGCAATACGCCGGCCCAGCCAGCTGAGATCACGGCCCCTGCCTCACACTCTACCCGTCTGCCCCGCAGGTCGCCGCACGGCCCCCCCCCTGCCAGCCGCCACCTGGTGCACCCCTCCAAGTCACTCGGGCCCCCCACCCATGGGCAGTGAGGACCAGCTGGGATACACTCGAGTGAAGCTGACACTCTGCCCATCAGGGGGATGATACGCGTTCGTTGTCACCGGCCGCTCCGACGCAGCGCCATCCAGGGGACCTGGCCACCCACATCGGTAGCGGCAAATCGCCCTCACCTTTGTACGTCGTAAGCACCTGGCCCTGACACCACCAGAAGTGGTTCGGCGCTAGCAGGGAGAGGACGGCAGCCTGGCTTCCTCGCAGAGTGGATGGTGGACAAGGATGGCGCGTTGGGGTGTTCTCCCTTATCATGAAGTCGTAAAAGCAATACGCTATGAGCATATCGACGTTACACCTAAATCATGAGCACGCTTCTCGAGCGCAGGAAGGATCGCCGAGGTCGATCTGTGCCGGCTGGCCATAGCACATAGAGTCGCTCTCTCAACGGCGTGCTTCTTATCTCGAGCGTGAGGAATGTCGTGTCCAGAAAGGCTTTCAGCCCCCTCTCCCAACCCGAGCACCGGTGTCTGCCGCAGTTTTCAATTCTCATGCCTCTTCCCAGTGTATTCGATCATCACGTCAGCAGCATCGTTATTGAACACAAGGAGTAAATGGCAAGGTGGGCCAGAAGGCCTTTGGGTGCAGCATGCCATCCTTCTCATCATACCGCGCCCAGAGGGCCCTCTATGAGCGGAGCTCGTCGCCGAGAAAAGGCACTTGGATCCCTGAAAAAACAATCGAGCAAAGCATTTTTTTCTGTCTTTTGTTCTCGCTGGGGAGAGGGAGGATTGCTTCACACATTCAACTATTAAAGTCGTTGGAGTGCGCAGGCTTCTGCACAGAAGCGGTCCTCTATCGTGGCCTGTAAGTACTTGACACAGCTGCAAAAGCTGATGCTGTTGGTTCTGAAGACAGCTGACAAGGTAGTGAACTTTCTATGGAAAAGTAGCTTTCAATCCGAGGCTGTCGAGGCTGTCTTTTTTATCTCTCCGTCGCTGCTGCTTCTTGCCAGCCCCTGGTCAAGAAAAAAAAATACCACTGACTATCCGAAGATCCTCGCACCATCCATTCTGCTGCTAACTATCACTTTCGCTTGACCTCTCTGTCTCCCACACCTTTCGCATCTACCACTCTTTATTTTTTTTTCCGTTCCGCAGCGCAGCCAAATTTCATTCTCATTTTTTTTGGCTGCCTTGCCATAGAACAGCAAAATGGACTTTCTTTCCTTTGACAACGGAGTGATCAAAAATCCATTCTACCGGAAAGACGTTGTTGACGGCGACGGCGGCTACAGCACTCATCGCAAATGGAATCGACAACCGCGCGACGCTATCAACAGCGCCACACCGGCATACACGCGCGATCTGCTGTCCGAAGACAAGACACCATTCCAATGCAACCCAGCAGCTGTGTGCTTCGCCGATTACGATGTCGGCATAGAGCACAAGATTGTTGTCGCCTTCACAAACACGGCGACCGTCCCCAAAACATTCCGAGTGATGCCCATTCTGCCGAGGTACGCAAACGTGGTGAGCGTTGAGTACACTGTTCCACCAAGAATATCACCAGGTCTGTCGTGGAATGTCACCGTCAAATACCGACCTTGCGATGTGAGTGATATTTCCACCGCCATATATGTCAAGACTGATGAGGGCTACTTTGCGGTACCGCTCACCTCCTCGAAGAAAGCGTTTGTCTTTTCTGTGGAGCCGAGGAGCGTAAGTTTTGGCACCGTGATTGTGGGCGAAAAGCGCGCGAAGGTGATTACGCTGCGAAATAGTGGGGCAATGCCGGGAACTGTGATTGTCGGTGGTGATTTCAAATCTCTCCTTGAGCAAAAGCACACCAATCCTGTCGATGGCAAACAAATGAGCTGTTTCCGAGTTTCACCGCAGCAATACAAAATAGAGATTCCATCCTTCTCGAAGTCGCTGATAGTTCTCAGCTTTGCCCCGCTGAATCCGACGCAGATCAACAGCGAAATTACATTCACAGAGAAGAACAGTTCTCAGCTACCTCATGCCATTTCAATTACAGGCAGCAGCACTAACCTTCCAGTGTTTCTTACAACGGGAAAACTAGAATTCGGGGCGTGCTTTTACGGCGAACGGTACTGGGATGAAGTGAGCGTCGTTAATAAAGCCAACATTGCCGCGGTTGCAGAGTTTCAAGTTCCTCCTTCGTTGGTTGGCGCCTTGGCTGTCTCCCCGTCGCGTGTGTGTGTGCAGTCTGGTGAGGAATACAGCGTGCGGGTTGTTTTTACGCCTTCGAAAGACCTGCCGAAAGATTTCTCTTCGGTAATCAAGTGCGTCGTACAGAATCAAATACTGCCTCTCACTTTGAACGTAGACGGCGTGCTATCGCACCGCGCACCCTGCTTGCCGTCCACTGCCTTTGATATTGGCACGATCCCGCTGCAAACGATGAGATCAGTACAGGTGCCTGTTACGAACGAATCGAGTGTGAAACAGCTCGTTGGATTCGACAATCTTCCTCCTTGGGTCGTAGTTACCCCTGAGGTTTTGGCGCTCGTACCTTTTGAGACGGCGAGCTTCACCCTCAAGATGGAGGCCCCGCAGGAGGGCCGTTTTTCGCACCGCCTGAAGCTCATAAACGAGTTTGGTGACACGCAGCACATTTCTGTTAGCGGACAGGGAGCACGTCCTCCGTTAGCGCTGTCAGCGCGGACGCTGTTGCTTCCCCCCTGCAACATTGGCCGCAGTGTTTTTGCAACGACAGTGCTTTCAAACACAAGTGGGAAACTGGTTCAGTTTAGATTTTTTGTCCCGCGCTTTTTTTTCAAAGTGTCTCCTAACGCAGGTGTTTTGCAACCCGGCGAAAGTGTTGTGGTGGCTATCTTTTTCCATGCACCCATGGAGTACGAGTACGTGGAGTCCCCGCAGCCGGCCGCTCCACCGCATCGGGCGAGGCCGAAAAAAGACGTCTCGATTGGATTCGTCTCCGATGCACCGCCACCGCAAAAGCAATCTATGTATGATGACTGGGAGTCTGGCAGCGAAAAGGAGCTATGGAGCAGGCATAAGCAGTTTCGAATTCAGTGCTGCTTGAACGGCTTAGACGATGAATGCTGCTTTATTGTGGTGAGGTGCTGTGCGGTGAGGCCATCTGCTAGGATCGAGGAGGCTGAAAAGGCACCAAGCACGCTACCAACAAAACAACAGAAGCCGACTGAAAGCGATGCTCGCCGGGTGTCCGTAAAGGGCTTCGTTGTCGCAGATAGAGATGAAAATGTTGCTAAGTCTCAAAGCTACAAGGGAGAGGTGTTCATCGAGTTTGGGAAAGTGCCCATTCATCATGCTTCTATTCGTTCGTGCAAGGTGCATAATACTGGCGATGCACCTTTCATGATTCGCGCTCCGCCGCTGAACCCGTTTTCTTCGTTTTCTATTCTGGCTGTGGCATTCGACGAGGTACCGCCGCACACCGAAGCAGAGATACACTTCTCCTTTCACCCAGACGCGTACGGGAAATTCAATGAGCTAATAAAGGTGGAGCTGGCTATGCCCGATGACACAGTCGCTTTTGTTTTTGTGAACATGCAGGGGACATGCAGCCCGACACAGTTGACCATTACTCCAGCAGAAAGCGTTTCGCAACAGGACGCTTCCTCTATTGTTTCTGTGGAGCATCTGGCGTTTGACTGTACGCAGAAGAGCGAATCCACGCGGAAGGGTTTGAGCTTCCACAACGTGGGCTCTTTCTCCCTTGAAATCTTAATTACCAGTTACACGGAGGAAGGTGAAAATGCGCATAACGGGAGCAATGCTGTGCTTTTTGATCCGAGCGACATACTGCCCTTTCTGGTGCACCCGCGTGCATTCACCCTCCAGCCGAACACGAAGCAGATTGTGGATGTTGTGTTTGCGCCCTCGGATGCTGGGGTGTACTCGAAACGACTGAGCATTGCTGCCAGCGGCGAAACTCGTGAACTCGCTCTCGAGGGTCGAAGTGTCAGTGGCGGCATCTACTGCTTTGTGCCGATCTCAGATGTGAAAACGGGTAGATCAACCGCAGTCTCCTTCGAAGGCGGGATCGGTTGCCAGCCTGACTACCCTGTCTCACTGTCTTTTGCGGAGGAGGAAAGCAAAATACTGATACTCGGTAATCTTCTCAAAGGCCTCAGTGTGGAATACAGTGCGCAGAACTGGGAGCAGACGCGCCCTCTCGAAATGTCACCGGAGTGGAGCGTGACACCGCTTTCGCAAGTTATTGCAAGCGGAAAAGAAGCACGCCTCTCCGTGCATCGCTCCTTTGCAGAGGATGAGGAGGGTGAAGGTGTTTTGTGTGGCATCAACTCGCTCTTTCCATTCCGATTCACAGTTGTTTTGAGGGGTGAGGGCGCAGAGCTGCTAGCTTACCGTACCCTTTACGTTGTCTGCACCGATTAGCGTTGCCCGGCTCTACAAGTCTTTTATTAGCCGAGTGATGGTGTTGAGGTTGTTTGTAGCTGCCTCTGTGTTTCCTGCACGCTCCCATACCGATGGACGCTAATATGCGTTGCTGATCTTGCATCCGAAATGGAATGTAAACATGTAGATAGAGATAGCGGTTACTTTTGTGTGTGCGTTTCATTTTTATTTTTATTTTTTCTTTTGCGCGGTCGCGTTTCTTTCCCGCTTGTGTGCAAAGAGAAAGAAAGCAATCAGAGCCTCCCAACTTCACCCTGATATTTGAACTGTGATAACCTTGCAAGCCCCAAAGAGAAACAAAAAAGAGGGCAGCAGCTTCACCCGTGCAAGAGCACAAAAAAAAGGTCTGCAACAACGCCGGTAGTACAACGTTGCTCGGATGGTGCCTATTTCGCATTGTATGTGCTGGATGAGGCCAGCGGAGGTGGCGAAGCAGCATCACCTGCTTTGCTCCCTCGAAGTAGAAGAAAAAGCCGGCGACCTGTGGACAGGAAGGAAAATAAAGAAGCGATCGTCGCTACTTGTACTCGGAGAAGCGTTTCCCGATCCTGCCCACATGACCTCAACATTCAACCTCGGCGTGTGCTTTTTTCGAGGGCTCATGACGAATCCTTGCTTGGTCTGCTCTACGTCTTCTCGAGGCTGCTTCAGCAAGTTTTCCCACTTCAAGTTTACGCTTGGTAGATCGCTGCGAATCCGTGCACTATTCAATCTCTCTCTGGTGCACCATGCCTTTTGTTTGTTTTTCGCTATTGTTGTTTGTGTGGCTGCACGTTGAGTGCGCTACTTCCGTACATTTGTCCATTCGGGATGCTTAAAAAGGGAGTCCAAAGCCGCGGAATATGAAGAGGTGCTGCCGGCTGCTTTCTGCGGTAGAGGCAGCGTCGCTCATACGCCGCGTTGGTCCCTTTGCAGTGCACCGTGGTGAGACCAAGGGCGTCATTGAAATTCTCTCCGGCGACCCCAATCACCCTGTGAAGAAGCTCAACCTTCTTGGCCTCGCCTATGCAGCCGCTCTCACAGAGCTTTCAGAGCTACTCTCTGAGGAGCTCAACGCTGAAGCCCGTGTCGCCATCTTCGCAGCACGTGACGGGTGCTCGTTTTCGGCTGGCATCGACTTGAAGGAACTCTCGGGAATGCGGCCGCCTTCTGGCAGTGGAGCCGCTGCCACTGCAGCAGCGTCGAGCGGCTCCAAAGCCCATGCAATGCTTCTTCAGAACCAGCACCGTGTGGTGCGCGCTTTCCAAGATGGAATATCTTCGCTGGCGCGGTGCCGCATTCCCATCATCGCCGCGATCGATGGCCATTGCATCGGTGGGGCTACATCGGTCGCTTCTTCATGCGACGTGCGTTACACCACAACACGTGCAACCTTTTCTGTGAAGGAGGCAGCAGTGGGTCTCGCCGCGGACATTGGCGTGCTGCAGCGTCTTCCCGCCATTATTGGTGAGGGACGCACGCGCGAGCTTGCCTTTACGTGCCGCGACTTCAGCGGTGTGGAGGCCAAAGCAATGGGCTTTGTCGAGGAAGTGTGTACAGATTATCCAGCGCTCCTCACCCACGCGCGCAAGCGCGCAGCACAGATAGCTGCCAACTCGCCACTGGGAGTGCAGAACACAAAGTTGGTCCTGAATTGGGAACGGGAGCGCGCGGCCCAGACGTCGCTCGAGTACCAAGCTGCCATCAACGCCTTTAGTCTGCACTGCAACGACATCCCAGAGGCAGCGCGTGCGTTTGCTGAGAAGCGAGCGCCCGTATTCACTGATTACATGGTGAATCCCAGAGGAGGCCTGCCGCATTCAAGGCAATCGTGACTGTAATGGCCGTAAGCAGTCCTCCTTGCGAGGGGGGTTTCCGCGTGTATGCGTGCCCCTGTTTCTTCTCCCACACACACGCGAGCGAACAGGAGGTTTTCTTCCATGCCTCCTCTCCTCTCTCCCCTCCATGCGACTTTTATCGCGCCTTTCATGTTTATCTATGTGTGTATTGTAGCAGAGTCTTACCCTGCTCGAATTCCGGTTTCCGTTCTTTGGTGTGGATGCTAGCGTTTCTTTTTTTTGTTTTGTTTTCGTTTTGTTGTGTTTGCTTGCTTGTCTGCCTTACTGTGTTGCTGTTTATGGTTTCGCATTGTGTGTGTGCGTCACTCCTCTGTGGTGAGCTCCTCTCATAACTTCTGCCGCCCCACCAGTTTACTCTCCGGCGGCACAGCAGCTGATGGGGTTCAGCGTCTTATTTCTTGCGCTCCCTTTCTCTTGGGCCCCTCACATCCTCTCCGAACGAAGTGGCACGCGAGAATGCGTCCCTCTGACTGCCAGATGTCGGGCCTACTACCCAAAGCAGCAGAAAAAAAAAGCAAAGAAAAACAGAATCATCGCTAGAACCGGATCCTTACACCGACAAGTGATCACGATGCAACGGAGGAGAGGGAGAGTACGGAATCGAGTGAAAGTCCTATGTGGTCTCGTGCTCCCTCCCTAGTTCTCCCAACCCAGAAATATTGTGCGCCGAAGAAGCATTTAAGCATTACCCTGTATTATTGTTTACCCCGCACCGCTATATAAGTACTCAGCGGACTTTGACGCAATGGCTCCTCGCCGTTTCTCGTTGCTGCTGCTTACTCCTTCCCACCTACCCCCACGCCTCTCTTTCGGTGGTATCGGTGCCATACACCTTTTTTCGTTTCCGATGCCCTCGCCGGCTCTCATGACTCTCGCGCGCTCGCCCTTACCTCTTCCCCTCCCCGCCTCCCCCCTCTTCCCTTTTTGCCCTCACCGACTCCAACACGAAAACACACAAACACACATGCCTGCATGGAAACGCCGATGCATCACACACTCGATCGCAGATCTCCAGCAAAACTAGCTCCGCATTCTCCCCTCTCTTAAGCAACGAAAAAAAGGAAATCGCGTCTCTCTCCAAAAGACCAAACAACAACAAAAAGTCCCTCGACAGCTGAACAACCAAAAAAGAAGAGACGCGAAGCCTTCATCAGCCCCAAGCACGTATTACTAGTAGCTCACTGGTCTTTCTTTGTTGTCTCGTTGTGGTTGTGGTTGTTGTGTACCTTTGTGTGTGCGTGTGTCCCACGCCTCCCCTTTCCCCTCTCCTCTGTTATTTTTGTACTCGTGATCCCGTCTCTCTCCCTCACCCCTCAAACATTATCGTGGTCCAGACGCGTTCACTCTTTCTTTTGGCTTTCACTTATTTGTCGCACCCAAGTATTTCCTACATACCCCCCCCTCTCTTTTCTGGCTTCGACCACCTCTTTTGCTTTTGGTGTTGTTTTCCGTTTGTCGTCTTTCTCACTACACATCTCCCCTCTCCCCACGCCCTTCGCATCAGCTTGTTGCTGTTGTTGCTGCTGCTGCCCATCACCCACCCTTCTTTTAACCACTCCCTCTTTTCCCCAGCATTCTCCCCCCCCGTCTTCTCCTCGCTTCCCTACGAGCTTGCTCGGAGAAGAGTGAAGAAAGCAACAACGACAATCCCATATCTTTTTTTTTTGCTTTTCTTTCAGTTGTTTGCTTCTTGGGTTGGGATTCTACTGTTATCTACACCTCCCTCTACCTCCACTCCCCCCAGCTGCCTTCACACTTTTTTTGTTTCTTTCGGCCCTCCCCGCACACATCTAGCCCTTCCCTTTCCTTTCTGTGTGTGTGTGTGTGTTTGTGGGGTTGTGTTTCGCCCCCCCTCCCTCGTCGTTGTTATTGTTTGCTTTCTTCGCTCATCTTTCATCTGATTTGTGTGTGTGTGTGTATGTGTGTGTAGGTGTTGACCGTTCCTTTATTTTTTGTTTGCTTGGCTTCCTTTTCTCCCTCCCCCTCCCCGACTTTTTGTTTGACACCCTCTCTCTTCCGTCTCATCTACCCAACCATATCTGCCTCTGTTTTTTTTTCCTTCTGCCGTTTTTGATTTTTGGTCCTGTTCTGCCACCTGTGCTCTCCTCATCCAACACACTCTTTCTCTCGCAGATTCTTGTGTGTGTGTACGTCTGCATCTTCCGTCTCTAGTGTTTGTCTGTGTGCCAAGGCGTTTCGGTCGTTTTCTTGTGCGTTTTTTTTTCTGCCTTGATTTTCTTTTGTTTGTGTTGTGTGCTCCCCGTTTTTTTTTAGGTCTTACGTGTTTACATTTCCCCTCCCCTTTTGTTGTTTTGTTTCCGGTTGTGTTGATTCCCTCGCCCCTCTCCATCTCTCTCGCGTGCTGTGTGTGTGTGTGTGTGTGTGTGTGGTCTCTCTGTCTTCTCAGGTTCTTTTTCTTGCTGTTGTTGTTTTCTCTGAGTCACCTTTGACTGTGCGTCATTTCTTTTTTTTATTGGTTCTTCTTTCTTCGTTGACCGACTGCCACTCCGAGAATCAGTCGTTTGTGTGTGTGTGTGTGTGTGCTTCTTCCTTCACTTCCTGTTTCGTAACTTTCTGTGTCAGTGTGTCTGTGTATTCGGACAGCAACGGAAACGAAGGGGATTGCCTGCAAGACGAAAAAAAACGAAAAGGAGAGAAAAGGATATCACCGTGGCGGCAGCACGTAGGAAAAAGAAGCAAAGTCGAGCAAGCAATAAAGGTAGTTGTTGAGTGAAACAAAAAAAAAACAGAAAGCATACACGTCGCGAAAACAACAAAACTGAACGAGAGGGGCCAGCGGCAATAGACAGAGAAAACGAAAAGGCACTTCAAAGCAGAGCAGGAGTGGCAGAAGAGTTGTGCGCGTGTTTGCTTATTTTTTTCGTGTGTGTGTGTGTGGGTGGGTGGGTGTATGTGAGAGAGTCCGATTCCCTCCACGAGAAATTCTCGCATCTCTCTGGCCCCTCTTCTGGTGGGCTCGCTGTGGTCTCCCTCCTCTTTCTGCGTAGAAACGCCTTCCCACTCGCGTGTGGTTGCGTTTTACTTTGCTTGTCTTTCTGTCAATTTTTTTCCTCTGTCTTACCTTTTTTCAAAGACCAATAACGAAAAAAAATTCTCAAAAAGCCGGGAACGACTTTGTGTGTGAGTGCGTGCGTGAGTGTTCCTTTTTTTTTTTACTGGGTTCTCGTCGTTTTCTTGTTTCCGCTTTTTCTGTGTGTTTCTCTCTCTCTTGGTGTGTGAGTGGGTATCTTCTTTCGCAACGCTACTTCACCGCCTCCTCCCTCCTTCCTTGCACCCCCCCTGCCTCGCCCTCGCTGCCCATCAGCGCGCGTGTCTCTGTGTCTGAGTGATTTTTCATCTCCCATTTTTTTCGCTAGTGCACTACCCATTTACGTGCAGTCGAAAAAAAAGCGGAGGACAGACCCAAAAGTGGCAGCGCTCGTGCTTCTCTGATTTTCTTTGTTACTGCTTATATCCATACAGACGTATTTCCAAAGAAGAAGATACACTCTTCCCCCCCCTCCGCTTCTTTTGGTACTTGCATTTCCGTCTTCCCTCTATTGTCGCTCTTCTTCGCGTGTCTGTGTGCCCGTGTGCGTGTGTTTGTTTCTGTTTGTCTTTGCGCCGCCATCCACCACCCCATATCCACCTCCGTTTGCCTGCTGTCTTTTTTTTTTCTGTCCCTACGGGCTCGCTTGTCTCCTTGTCTGTCCGAAGAAAAAAACACACGAAAAAGAAAGGAAACAGTGTCGTTGGACTGTGTGTGTGTATGTGCAGGTGATTCTCGCTGAGATTGCTTCTTACAGTCGCCTATCGGCTTGTGAACATCTCTGTTCGTTGTTGTTGTCCATTCTCTTCGCTCTTTCGTTTTTTTTTCGCCTTTTCGCGCCTGCTTTCGATTCCTCCTCCTCCCTTCCTTCCTTCCTTTGTGAACGTGTGGCAAAACAAGCAACGGTACAAGAAAACAACAACCAAAAGGAAGAAGGTGCGTATTCTCTTCTGTCTTGCCTCTTGCCTGGCTTGTGTGGATCTCTGACGCTCTGTGCCACCCCGTTTGTGCGATTCCCTCTTCTCTTTACTTATTTCGTTGCTTTATCTTCCCCTTCATTTTGTTGTTTGTTTGTCTTCTGTTATTTGCCTTCGCATCGGTGCTCTGTACGTTTCTAGTTGTTGTTGACCCCCCCCACCACCACCACCACCTCTCTCGTATTCCTTTTCTTCCCCCTTTCCGCTTTCTCCCTACCGCTACTCGTGCTAGTGTGGTGTACTCCCTTTTTTGTTCGCTTCTTTTTGTGCGTGATTGTGTGTGGCTTTCGCTCTTTTCTGTGTTCCCTGTTGTTGTTTTCGGTGGCCACCTACGTTCTCTCGCGTCTGCTGGAGCTTCTCCTGTAGGACACACAGGCAACCATACACGTTTACAGTATTACGAAGTACCCTGTGTGCCGCTGTCGCCCTCATCGTTGTTGTCTCGTGCTTTATTTTTCCGCCTCGTGCTCACGCTCTTTTGTTATTGTTGTTCTTTCTTGTTTTCCTTTGCTGTTCTTGGTTTTGTATTGCCTCTTCCAACGTAGAAACAAAACAAAAAAGGGGTGAGGAGGGGGCAACAAAAAAAAAGGCACCAAAGAAAAAAAGCAAAACACAGCAGATCATCCCGCCGCACTCGCGCCCACTCTCTCTGTTCTTTGGTGCTCCTCCCCCCGCCCCGCCCCGCCCTCCCACTTCCCTTTTTCGTTCTACCATTCTTCCGCTTTGTTATCTGCTGCAAGAGCAAGCAACAGAACGTACTTGTTATATAGATAGATAGATAGTTTGCGTCCCTCTCGCGCACGCGCACTCTTTCGATTCCTCGCGTTTATCTGCCCCGCTGGTCTCCTTCCATCTTTGCCTCGTCTGTGTGTGTGTGTGTGTGTGTGTGTGTGTGTGTCCATTTATTCGTTGGTTGATTCCCTCTCGCTCTCTTTTTTTTTAGTTCTGTATCCGTCTTCGCCCTTTTCCTCTTCTACTGCAAACGTGGTCCACTCCCTTTCTGCTGGCAAGCAAGGGCACACCACCGCAGCACAGACAGAGAGGCCCAGTACATACAAAGGGAATGGAGCGTGCGGCCACTCAAAGCCAGAGCATCTACTCCAACGCTAACACCAGCAGCAGCAACGCTAACACCTACGGTAACACTGTCTCCTCCTACCTGTCCAACAACAGCCCGAACGCAGTCATGTACGGCGGTGGCAACAGCAGCAACGGTGGTGCACCTTCGTCCACCTCGGTCGCCACGGTGTACGCCTCTCCCACGCAAGCTTCGCCGAGTCAGGCGATCCGTCAGCAGGCGCAGGGATCCGCGCAGCAGAATATGAGCCAGTCGCAAACGAGCACCTCCTTCAACACCTACGGCGGCGGTGCGGCCAGCGGCTCCGGCAGTGGCTTCTTTTACTCCACTCCGTCGGCGCAGGCGCCGGGGGCGCAGCCCATGTACTCTGCCAACGCCTCCGCCGCGGCAATGTTCCCAATGCGTGGTGGATCCACCTCCATGACGCCGGCGCAGCCCACCCCAACCCAGATGCTGACACCTCAGGCCAACGCTGCCGCCGCGGCGGCAGCGGCAGCGGTGTGGACCAGCGCTGCGGCAAACATCAACGCTGGCAGCAAGCTCTTCGTTGGCCAGGTGCCTGCAGTGTGCACTGAGGACCAGCTCCGCCCTCTGTTTGCGCAGTTCGGCACTCTGCTAGAGATCAAGATCATGCGGGAGCCGAACGGTCGTAGCAAGGGTAGCGCGTGGGTGCGCTACGAGCTGGAGGAATCTGCGCAGCGAGCCATCACTGCCCTCAACGAGAAGCATGTTGTGCCGCCACAAACGAACCCGCTTCGTGTTCAGTTTGCCGCACCCAGCACCAACCGCATCCCGCAGCCCCTATCGGCCCTTGGCTCCATCATGCCGCCTTCTGCAGTCATGCAGCCGCAGCCGCAGCCAAGCTACGCGACCGCAGCGACTTATGCCACCCCGCAGGGCTACGCCGGCGCCACCACAGCGTACATGCAGGGACAGTACGCGACCTCGCCCAACCTGATGGCTGTTCGTGCCTCTCCACAGCAGCAGGCAGCGGTGCAGTCTGCGCCTGGCAAGATCGAATACCTGCGCAGCAACCAGCCTGGCGGTCTTATCTACTCCACCGCCTCCCCGACCGCTGTTGATGCGATGCAGCAGCAGCAGCAGCAACAGCAGCAGTCGCCACAGCAGCAGCAAGTGGTGTACACAACCGGTGGCCAGATGCGCGCTGGTGTCATGTACACCCCGGATGCATTTGCCATGACGAACCAGATGGCTGCCGCGCCGCAGCAGCCGCATCAGTGGTGCAGCTAAACCGAACCAACAATTTATGAGACCCTCCTGTTTTGGTTTTGCTTGCCCTTTTGTCTCATGGTTTGCCTCTTCTTCGTTACGGTGCACAGGATACATGCTGTATGTGTGAAGATACGTGTGTATGCATCCATATCTATGTACGGGTACGCTTTTATTTATTTTTGTTTTGAATCCAATGTGTTCCTTGCGTCTGTGATTCTGTCTATGTATGTGTAAGTGTGTGTGTGTGTGTGTGTGTGTGTGTGTGTGTGTGCACGAACGTGCTTGCTTTCACGTTATTTTGTTACTCTGTATTGTGCGTGTGCGTGTGAATGCGCGTGAGCTTGCCTGTCTCGTATGACCAATCTTCTCGGGTTTCCTTTGCATGTTTTCTGCTCTTACTCTACTCTTGCCGTTCCTTCCTCTCTCTTCTTCACCATCTCCGATCGTCCTCCGTATAGCCACTTAGTATGCTTTGCTTGTGAGTGCGTGCAGGTGTGTCTTGGCCAGTGTAAGAGTTTCGGATACTGAGCGGTGAATATGCTTGCCGCGTGGTGTGCCCCATTTTCTTTCTTTGTGTGCGTGTGGTCTTGCGTCTTGTTCGCTTTCTTCACCATCTGTAACGCTGTACGTTACTTCTTTGTAAACGAAAAATCTTCCTTGATTCTCCTCCCTCCCTTTCTCTCGTTGTCTCTCTTTCGTGCGAATGTGACGCCCAATGTGTTCTGTCTTGGTTCTTTTTGATTTTTTGGTTCTGTGCGTGTGCGTGTGTCTATGTCCGTGTGTGTGTGTGTGTATAAGTATGTGTGCAAGTGTGTGTGTGTGTGTGTTTCTGCCTGTGCGTGTTTGTGCATGCGTGTGTTTATGTATGTGTGTGTTCGTATGCGTGTTTTCTTTTTGTGTGCATGTGTGTGTTTTTGTCTTTGTGTGTATATGTACGCCACCGTGTGTGGGAATACATTTCTGCGTGTGTCTCGCCCCTCGTAGTCTTCATCGGCCTCCGACGCTGCCCCTCACGCCCCTACACGGCTTCTTAGTGCCTTCACACTACGCCTCCTCTTTTCACGTTCACGTGCCCAGCTCTGCATCCGAATCCAACATACAAGCACGCGCGCACACACATACACACATAAGGCACACAGAGATGCACTGTTAAGGAAAACGATGAAGGAAAACTGAAGTCTCAAGTGCCTCCTTGCTCGTTTCTTTTCGTCCTTTAGTTTTGATCTCCCTCATCTCTACGTTCGACATCTATGCTCCTTTTGCTCTACTGTGGCGAGTTCCTTTCTCCTCTTTGGTTCACTCTTCATCTCCCGTTTCTCTCTCGCTACCATCAGCCAAAGGCAAGTGCCTGCGTACATAGCGAAGAGGTTCATCGCCACCCCTCCTCCCTCTCTCCCCTCATCGCCCACGCGCGCCCTCTCTCTAGCGGCGTGTGGGAATGTATGCACACGTGTTGACATGTCTCGAAGTGCCGGTGGAGCTGTCTCTCCACTCCTCTTCCCCCTCTCCAGTCCCACACCTTCCTTTCTCTTTTCCTTCGTTTTTTAATCTCTTCGCTCCCCCTTTCCTCTTTTCTCCCCCCCCCCCCACCGCCACTTCCAATCCGCTCTCTCGCTTGAAAAGCGAGGGAGACCCCCCCCCCACACATACACACACACACACCTGCACACGCACGAGTACGGATACTCATGTGCTTTCATACATGTATATATATATATATATATCTGCCTACTATATGTGCATGTATATGTGTGTGTATGTGTATGCATACATGTATATACACAAATCTATATATCTATATAGATATATAGATATGACATGTTTCTGTTATATTGTGAACCACGTGCATGCGTGCTTTTTTTTGTCGTTTTCTGTTCGTATGCTTTCCCTCCCTCATTTGCTCCGTTAGTTTCCTTGGTTTTACACAGCCTCCCTCCTCCTCGCCTCTCCTCCCCCCTCTCTGTCGGTGTTTCTCTGGTTCCCACCGCCCAACCTCTCTCTCTATCTGTCTGTCCCTCCGTGTGTGCGTTCGTCGATGCATGCATGCCCGTTTTTTTTTCTCTTTGTTTCTTCCCCGTCTTGTCGTTGCTTGGGCTCGCACCTCCTCCCTCTCCATGCCTCTCTCGCCCTCGTCTACCTCCTTGGCTGCGTGTTTGAATGGCTACTAGATACCGTTGCTTGCACAATTGCATATGCGTGTATCATTCAGCAGGCAACACTGTCACTGCCGCTCCCTACCCTCCCCCTTCTCCTCTCCGTCCTCTTTTGGAGTCAGAGCCGGAGCAAACGTTCGGGGGGGGGGGGGAGAAAACGAAAGCACTTCAAGACATAACGAGATGCGTCTGAACCGAAAAGGAGAGAGAGGAGGCGGCGGCGGCGGCGGCGGCGGGAGAGAAGTGAGGGGGTGAAACCAGGTGCTTCTTTGGATGTTCAACACCCCCCCTCCTCTTCCCCCTTCCCCCTTCCCCTCTCCCAAAAAAAGCAACAACAGACGAGAGAGTGCAAAAAAGAGTTCTTTTTTGTGTGTGTTCAACGTGGCGTTCACAGCCGCGAACAAGTCAGCGCATATACACGCACACACACACACAGTCACAGCTCACCCGTCTCTGGCTAAGCCCTGATCGACCAGAACAAGCCGCCCTGCCGTCGAGCCGGGCCATGCGTCTAGCAGGCGCTTCTTGGCCTTTCTCGTCCCTTCTTCGGGTGCGTGCTGCGCGGCCGGCGTCAGACGGAGACCCCGGGTGGACAGCATGGCTTGATCGATGCGGGCCACCTCGAGAGTCCTGCTCGAGGACGGAGGCGGTGGAATCCGTCGTGCGGGTAATAAGGGGGTGGTGGAGGTGCATGCCACATGAGCTCAGCGAGGAAGTTGGCCAGCCTCGGGCCAGGGCCCTCCGAGATCCTGCGCGCCCTGCCTCCAAGTCACGCTCCCCCCTCCCGAGTCGCTTCAAGCCGCGGCAGGTCATCATATGGTGTGGAGACTCTCCACACCAAAGTCTGGAGGACTCGATGGTGTAGAAGGGGCAAGAGAGGGCGCCGAAGGTGATGTTAAAAGGGTAAGTGAAGCCTGAGAGAGAAACTCGAAACAAAAAAACGAAAGGAAGGCCAGACGACAGAGGATCGATGCGGGGCAGAACTATTGAAGACGATAAGAACTTCAGCTGTCGTTGGCATGTGCTGATGAGCTTTTAGCTTCAAATCTTACCGTCATCATTATGGAGTATGCCGCACGTGTGTTTATTCGTGTCTCTGTGTGCTGCTGAAGGTGGAACCGAGGTGCTCCTCTCTCTTCCTCTTCATGCAGCCTGTGCTATCGTTGTTTGCTCGCCTTCTTTTGGGTGTGGTTGTATTTGTATGTGTAGTGCATGTGTGTCTCTCCGCCGGTGCTTTTTTTTGGCTGGCTGGTTGGCTGCCGTTAACCCTTCCCTCCCCTCTCTCCCTCTCTTATGATACGATTTTTTTGCGAGTTTTTTCCCACGCCATCTCGTTTCATCACTGAAGCACGCTCTCCCTCTTACTTTCCTTCTTTTGTTAACTTTTACCTCTCACTGTTTGCTTCTTCTCTGTGTCTGTGTGTCTGTGTGTGTGCGTGTGTCCGGCTACCCCTGTACCTGTGCCCGTGTCTGTCTTTCGCTGTGGCTTCTTTCGTTTCTCCCCGACTCCCTTGTCTCTTTGGCGAACTTCTTTTTTTTTATTTGTTTATCTCGAGTGCTTGCTGTGTGTGTCTGTGTGCGCCTCGTGTTTAACGGTGCTCTTGTTTCCTCTTCTCATTGGTCTTCTTTTCCTTCAGCCGCACGTTCTCCGAACTTCTTCTCTCTCTCTGCCTGCCGTTGCCTCCCTAGCCGTGTCGCTGTGAGTGTGTATGTTGGTGTGGCGTGTTGTTATGAATATTCGTTTTTTTTTTGGCATCGCAGCGTTGCGGTTCGTGCTGCCCTTGTCTCTCGGTGCTCTTTTTTTTTTCTTCTCCTCACCCCAAACCGCAATTCTCTCTACCCATCCGCTTGTATCGCCATCGCTGTCGTGCTCTTCAGCTTGGGTCGCCAACAAAGCATATCTGTAGCAGCGAAGCTGTCTCTCGCTCACTGTCTCTTCATGGCGCACTCCCAGTCAACCGCCGCTGCTACTCTGTGCCCACCTACGAACCCCAGCAAGCATGCAGGCATTTTGCTTACAGTGATGTGTGTGTTTGTGTGTACGCGTTTATGTTTTGCCGAATGCGTTGAGCGAGATGCCACGATTGCCGTTGAAGGGGGTGGGTGAAGGTAGCCAAACTTAGCAGCGCCGTTGGGGGTAGATCATCCCCTTCTCCTCACCATCTCCCCAATGAGGGGATGGCGAGGAGAGCGTTGCTGTCGGGTGGTTGTGTCGTGCCTTGTGACTGTGACGAATCCCATCAAACGCTGTGGCTAGCATTGCATCAGGCTACACAAGAAGTCGGTGTCGTTGAAGGGTGCTAGGCGGTTTCGCCAGCGCACTGGCACCGCCCCAACTCCCACGAAGAGGGAGAGGGTGAGTGAAATATACACAGGCGAAGGGACTAGTGCCAAAGAAAAAAATATGTAAAGGGAACGCAGCGCAGCACGCACGGGCACCTATGTCTCCTTTGGCTCGGAGACAAGGGCGCATGTCTCCTGCATTCTTGCTCGACGTCTTTCTTCCGCCGCTGCTTTCTTTGTCTTTTTTTGTTTGTTTGCCTTCTTCTTTTCTCCCTGATTGCCTTTGTCTACCTCCCTGTCTCAACCTTACTCCCCTCTCCCCTTCCTCCCCAAACACACACACACACGAGAAAGCACATACAACAACGAATCAGCATTCACGCTCCGCGGTGTCGCACAGCTTCTTCGCTTCGGCTGCTGCCCCTCCCCTTCCCCTTGTGCGCGTCCTCTGTGTCTTTGCTTCGTTCTCTCTTGTTTTTTTTTTGTCACAGGGGTCGCTTGCTCGTTTGTTCTCTGGCGGGTGCTCGACATTTTTTTTGTGTCTTCTCTCGCACTGATGTACGGGTTGTGGCCACCCCTCCCACTACTCCGCCCACCACCACTCTTCCCCCCCCCCTCCACCCCGTCCCACTGCCCGCCTGAGTAGGCGTATTCACGCCTTCATGCACGAGCTTCTCACAGGATGCGTGGGGATGCTGGATGGTTAAAACAGTGAAGAGAGTTTCACGCGCTCGAAACGAATCCTGCTGCTCACACTCGCACGCCCCTCGGTTTCACCAGCTCGGCATGGCTACACTGTCCGCCTCCCTCCCCAGCCGCAGCCCACATTAAATCGCTCCTTTCGCTCCTTTTTCCATCCACTGAGAAAGCAGACTGTGATGATGCCGGCCACCTCAGCGTGGTGTCACAGGGTCTAGCACACACTCTTTGTGGGGAGGCCAAGGGCTTTCAACATGCCCTCAGGTGCGGCTGGCGGACTCTTAGTGTCGGCTGGCAGGGCTTGGCTGACGCTGTGCCAAAGACACCTGCGGTCACGATCACGTATATAACAGCTCACTACGAATCTCGCGGACGATTCGACAAACATATGCGCCCACCAACGTTGCTTCTACCTTTGCTGCGCTGCGGTGATGAACGTAATCCTAGACCCATCCTGCGCTGTATGCCGTGGGGTTATCGTGGGCTGAACGACGCCGGACGGTGTTCGTAGGCCCGGCCCTTTGGCGTGGCTCGAGTGCAACAGAGGCCGTGCGAACCCTTAGTTGTGTGCATGCGTACACATGCCGACGTGCTTTTCGTAGCATGACGCTTGTAGAAACGAGAGAAAAGCAAAAAGAAATGCACTCTCCGTGGTGGCCGTGGGTGTCTCTCGCCTTCCCTCCGACACTGGCACACAAGTGCACCGACGTCTCCTCCCTTCTCCGACCCTCTCTCCCTCCCCTCCTTCTCTTCCTCCCACTGCGGGGTCTCATGGCTTCACATATTCTCTGCCTTTGCGCATCTTCTGACTCTCACTCCACTCGCTCGCTGATCCCCTCGTCTTTCATCACGTGAGCGTCGTGGAACACCGCAACAAAGAGGTGAAGGCGAAGGGGCGAAACAACGCCATGTATGTTGCGGGCACTCCTGCCGGTCGCATGCGGTTCTCAGCATTCCTCCACCTCTGGGGTGGACACATTCCGCCGCATTTTTCGCCACGCTCGCGGGTACCATTTATCCGATAAGTAGACGTGTGGCCAAGGGCCGCATCTCGTCCCCTTCCCCGTAGTCACACTCATCTGCGCACGCGTAGCGGCTCTGCATTTGGGCCGGGCCCACCTGTGCGTGCGTGTCCGTGTGCATGCGCCGCACGCCGGTCGCGGTCCTTCCAGAGCCGAAGGTGCTACGAGTGCCAGATGCGCGCCTGTCCGCAAAGATGCGGCGTATGCAAGGGCCTCCGCCGTTGCTGCTGCCCGGCGCGGGTCAGTGGCCTGTGCACCTGAGGCACACCACGCCATCGCACCTAGAAGCGGGGAGGGGATTACAACAACTCACAGCAGTAAAAACACATCTCTGGATCAAGTCATCAAGCAGCTTCGGTGCAAGGCGATTTACGGGGTGAGGTACTTCGTGTACAGTGCAGACGGCGCCCTTTACGCCGGCAGACGTACTCCGAGGAATTACAGGCATACACCCGCAAGGCCAAGTTGGCGAAGGCCGCCCACGTGATTACCGCAACGCAGTCTGGGAGATGGCAACCCCCCCTCAACATTCTGTTTCCCTTCAGCGCTGGCTGTGGGATGGGCGGCTTCAATCTCAGTTATGGATTAACGGCTACTCCTTGGATTCTAGGTCGGTGCTGGGCCATGTCACGCTACACCCCTCCCTATGCACGGCAATCTTAGAGAACCGACGGTGATCTGCTGTGCAGCTGACGTTAAACAGTACACAGGTCACCGCTCAGGTTGTTTCGTCGAGCCCCCTTGCTCACCCCGATGCTGGGAGGACCGCAGCCAGCGTGCGGCGCATGCACACGGACACGCACGCACAGGTGGGCCCGGTCCAAATGCAGAGCCGCTACGCGTGCGCAGATGAGTGTGACTACGGGGAAGGGGACGAGATGCGGCCCTTGGCCACACGTCTACTTATCGGATAAATGGTACCCGCGAGCGTGGCGAAAAATGCGGCGAAATGTGTCCACCCCAGAGGTGTAGGAATGCTGAGAACCGCATGCGACCGGCAGGAGTGCCCGCAACATACATGGCGTTGTTTCGCCCCTTCGCCTTCACCTCTTTGTTGCGGTGTTCCACGGCATTACAGTTGTTTCGCATTCGACCTGCATCTCCTACTGCAGAGCTCTTGTTTTTGACCGGCTGCCTGCTGCCCGCGCTCCTCCCATGGCCTCCCCGGTCGTCTTCACCAGGACCTTTTCATATATCTTTTCGGCTCTCCGTGTTGCTGTTAATCGTCTTTCTTTGTTTTCGTACTGTGTGCTGCATGTCGTGTGGTCTCGCCTTCTCATGTCCTCCTACCAAGCCGTCGCCGCTCCGCCCTGTTGAATGCCCTCGGCGCTTTTCTCGCTCTGTGCTGTCCATCGTTCTTCTCCGGACGTTTGATTGTCTGAAGACAAGCGCAGGCGAGCGCGAGAAGCATCAAGGCGGCTGTTCGCCTCGTGGCGTGGGGAAGGTGGCCAGAAGGAGAGGGGCCCACGAGCGAGCCGCGACCGCGTGGGGACTGATAGAAATGCAACGATGCCTACTCACGAAAAGTTGAGAAGGGCGTAGTCGCAGGTTCCGCGTGGTCGCCGGTGAAGCGCAACAGCACGCACGTGCCCACATGAGCACAATGTAGAGAGGAAAGAGGACGCAGAGACTCCGAGGGACGTGGATTTGGTGGCGGGTGATGGAGGCGCAGCGGTTGCTTGATTGCTGTTCCCGACGGAGAGAATGCGTGTCTGCTTTTATCTTGTGTGTGTGTGTGCGCGGATGTGTGGTCGACTCACAAGCTCGGTGCCTTGTTGCAGTTTTGTTTTACCTGTCGATCTGATCGCGTGTGTGTGCGTGATGGGTTCGACCTCATTCATGCAGAAAGGGGCACCAGGCACACAGGCAGACAGACCCGGAGAGGGGCATGTGAATCGGGATGGCAGTCGGAGAGGAAGACGGCCATAGATGGAGAAGCCGAAAGGAAACTTGAGACGCACGTGTGTATCCGTGACCGCTCGCGCGCGCAGAGAAGCAAAGCACTCCATTTCAGCGTATGCTGTCGTGTGGCGGTCGTGCCGGGCGCAGTCCACCAATGGTCTCGATCGCTGTCATTTTGGTTCTCCGCACATGCGCCGCTTTCTGCACTTCCACTCACCTCCCTCCCTCGTGCACCTCTCTCTCTCTGTGTCGTACATAATTAATGATCTCAAGTCGACAGGAGGGGGCCCACGAGGGCGTTGGTGTGGTTCAGGGGGTGGGCGGCGGAATGTGAGGCGTGTGGGCTTCGTTGTGTATCGACAGCAAACAGCTCAAAGGCTTGCAGGCGTCTCTGCGCACCATTGCTGCAAAGTGCTCACGGCGGCTCCACGTATGCGTATCTGCGTGCGTGTGCGTGTGCGTGTGTGTGTGCGTGTGCGTGTGCGTGTGTGTCACTGGCGGTGTACACCAGGGCACTTCCACGCGTATCATGGCTCTAAGCCACAAGCCCCTCTACCCACATGCTCTCCATCTCCACGCTCATCTCGCATTGCTTTTCCATCCCAATCTGATGACGACAATAATCTCTGGTGGCGTAGTCAACGTCTGCCTTGTCTTCGTCATCGCCGCGCGTGGCAGCGCTCACACTCGCCTCCTTTTCGTTCTCTTTGTTTGCTTTACTTCCTTGCCGTACCCCAATCCCGTACGTCTCTCTCGTGCCCTCTCGTGGCTCTCACCGAGGTGCCGAGCATCACACACGCACAGCCGGCAAGCGACAGCGGCAACCGCCGCTCATAAGTCAGTGCTCCGGCCAACTTGACCTTTTACTCCGCTCCCCCCTCTACTCGACGTACTTGCACCTCTGTCTTTAATCGAGATCTCGCTGTGCTGGCGCACTCCCGTGACAGGACCATACACGGTGAGCAGCCCGTACACTTATACCCAGTTGGGCCCCTCTGCACTGGCGAGAGCGAGAGGGGAGCGAGATTACCTGCGACCGCTGCGTGCGTGTGTGTGGCTGTTTTTGTGCGGAGCGCGGCAGGGGTTGGAGAGACAGCGAGGCGGATAAGCACATCCAGGCACGCGCATGCAGCGAGCAAGAAGTATCGTTGTGCCCTAGTCGACCCCGCCGTCTTCGCACGCTCTCCCTTTCTTCTCCATCAGCAGCATTTCTCGCCTGCTATTGAACTCCGCAAGCCTTCAATCTCGCTGCGCCTGCACGCGTCTCCGTGTGCGTGTGCGTGTGTCGAGGCTGTACCAGAGGGTACGTCGCCCCTCTTCTTTTCTACATCTATTTTTGTTTAGTTTTGCAGCGCTTTGGCGTTGCTTGGCTTGAAGATGAACCCCTACTACGTTGCCCCGCCGCCGCCGCCGCAGCAGCAGCAATCGCGGCCTTCCGTGGATTTGGACGACCTCTTCGGAGGTCCCACCGCAGCCAACGAGCACAAGCCCTTCCACGCCGCTCCAGGCGAGCCAGCCCCACCCTCGTACGATGCCCTTAACGGCGGGTACTCGTCAGCGCCACCCCCGGCGCATCATGCTGCTGCATCGGAGCCGCAGCAGTTGCACAACGGAAACGTCAGCGGTAACCAAAGCCTTTACTACGGAGCGGCCCATCAGCAGCAGCAGCAGCCATATGGTCTGCCAGCTGCTGTTCCGGCCTCCGCCTCTCCATACGGGATGCCGTCTCCGCCTCAAGCGTTCTCGTCGTCATCGCCGATTACGCCTGGCACGGCACCGCCCCTGCAACCACAACCGCAACAACAGCAGTACGGGGCAGACCCACGTCTTTACGGCGCGTACCCTGCGATGCCCGCAAACGGCATGGCACCAGCAGCACCTCCGCTTCAGCAACAGCCACAGGTGTACGGGCAGCCGCAGCCGCAACCGATGCCTGGACCAGTGCAGCAGCAGCAGTCGTTTGTCCAGAGCAGCAGCGTTAGTCCTAGTGGAGCTGCTGCTGTTGCGGGCCCGACAACGGCGGCCGGCGTGGGCAGTGGCGCGGCGCCGTCCCGGTCTGCGGAAGAGGAAGACCGTCTGCAGTTGGAGCGCATCATTCGCCTGCGCCGCGAGCTGGAGCTGGAGCAGGAGCGGGAGCAGCGGAAGAAAGAGGAGCTGCAGACGTGGGGCTGCCCTATTTGCACCTTCCGCAACAAGCTCAACGAGGTGAAGTGCGAGATGTGCGGCTCTACGAGGCCCGGGTACACGGCACCCGCTTCAGCGGAGCCGCCAGCCCAGCCCCAGCAACAACAGCACCAGCCTCGTCCTGCGGCGACACCCTCGCAGGTCAACGCTGGCGTCACGGACTGGCAGTGTGGCATGTGCCTCGCCCCGAATGAGGCGCATGCGGAGCGGTGTAAGGTGTGCTACGCCTACCGTAGTAGCGGCATCCCGGTGCCGACAGTGTCTCCATCTGGCGCCGCGGCCAACGCGAACCACAACGGCGTTGCCTCCAACACGCCGTTCACGACAAACTGGAAGTGCAGCGTGTGCGGTGAGGTAAATCCGCCATCAAAGGCGAACTGCAAGGTTTGCAGCGGGTTCCAGCGTAACGGCACCGCGGTCACGGACGCCGTCCCGGCGCCGAGCACCGGGAGCGGCTACGGAGCCCAGGCGACTAGCAGCGCTGACCCGCCGCTGCCGATGGTGTGGTCGTGCTCCGTGTGCACCTTTGAAAACTCCGTCTCAGCTGCGGTGTGCAAGGCGTGTGAGAGCGGTCAGCGTCCGCGCCACTTGGCCCCCAAGAGGGACAAGGAGAAGTCCACTAGCAGCAAGCAGCATGACAGCCGTGTCAGCGGCGCCAAGGACGGCAGCGGCGACGGTGAGAAGAAATGCTCATCGTCCAAGTCGCAGTGGCCGTGTGGGACGTGCACGTTCTTGAACCCGATTGGCCGGAAAAAGTGCGACATGTGCGGTGCAAAGCGGCCGGAGTCGTACGCCGCGGAGGCGGACACGACGGAGGCACGGGCGGCGGCCAAGCAGGAGGCTCAGGACGATGCCGAGGAAGTGGCATGGCAAGACGACGACTCGGTGACGGAGTGCAACAACTGCCACACAACCTTCACGTTTCTCATCCGCCGACACCACTGCCGACTGTGCGGGTACGTGTTCTGCGCGCACTGCTCCAACTACTCTGTGCCGCTCACCATGGGCAGCCTGCCGCAGCGCGTTTGTGTGAACTGCTACAAGGCGCGATTAGAAGAGGAGAAGAAGACGAAGAAGGCGCGCCGCTGGCTGGATAGTTAGCGACGGTGTGTGGACGGATGGGGAGACACAGCAAAGTGGGGGATGAAGTGTGGGGTCGGCATGCGTGTTGTTTTGTTTCTTTCCTGCTCATACCACTGACACCCCTATGCATGCTTGGGCACATGAGGGTGGCGTCTTCTCCTCTCCGCCTGCTCTTCCGTTCTCTCTCTGCACGCCTGCCTTGTCGAAAGCTCTCTTCCCCTTCCTGGCTGCTGTTTTCTTTCTCCAAGTGCGTCGCCATTATTATTGCTGCTCTTCTTGCTTGGCGTGTCGGCTTCAGATGGTTATGTCTGTCTACGTGCGTGTGTGTGTAGGTGTGTATTGGGGGCCGTCTGCCTCTCTTTTCCCTCCCTTGCCGCTGAGCGCGCTTGTGACTGGGCTTTCCCGTTAGTGTGCATACATGTCCAGCATACCTTCCCACCACTCCCATCGCCATCCACATCATCTGCCACCATGACGTATTTCAGTGAGCGCTGCCGATTTCTTCGAGTTGTACTTGCTTCTCTGTTCTCCAAATGATCCTGTCGCTGTGCTTGATTTAGGATTGCGCGTGCGAGCTCGCTTGCGTCTTGTCTTCTGTCTGTCTTTCCCCACTTCGCATGCTGCTGCCCCGCCCCCCTCCCCACCCCACCCTTGGTC